>NW_026558950.1:0-100030 GCF_026930045.1 Uloborus diversus
AATTCGCGCAATGAAATTATTGGGAAATCGCCTTTAATTTTAAAATTGATTTTTAAGGAATTTCTACGGATGATGTACAACGTTGTAGACAAAAACTACAGCCCTCTCTCACATCTACGTCAAATATTTTTGACAAAGAGTTTTGTTTTAAGAATAAATATTGAAGATCAAATAACTTAGAGAGAAATTCTCAATTCATCTTTTTACTTCCTTTTTTCCAAAAAAAGAAGTATTGTATTCGCGAAAAAATTTTCACTCAAAAATCGGCCTTAATTTCCATTTTGCTCACCCCCGAATGAATGTTGAGTTTATTTTTCAACCCGACCACACGTGGATATATGTCTAGGAACGTACAGACACCCGAAATATTCATTTTGACGATCCCCGAGTTAATTAAAACGAGTTTTCACGTGACGTCTGTATGTACGTCTGTATGTACGTATATGTGCGTATGTGTGTATGTATGTCGCATAACTCAAGAACGGAATGTCCTAGAAAGTTGAAACTTGGTACTTAGATTCCTAGTAAGGTCTCGTTGTGCACCTCCCTTTTTGGTTGCATTCGGATGCTCCAAAGGGGGTCTTTTGCCCCATTTTGTGTGTAAATCATTGTTAATTTCGATGTAAACTCAAGTGGTGTTATAATTTGACGGACACTTGGCGACATATCGCCAGTCTTTTGGACGCCAAGTTTTGTCGCCAACTTGGCGACAAATTTGTCAATTTTTTTTTTTTTAATCTGGTTTTATTTTGGCCGCTGTTGGTGATATTTAGAGAGTAAACTATTGAATCACATTAAAACTGCCAATAATTAGAAAATGACATTAAATTGGAGTAAAAGGAAGTCATGTGATGCACACATCAGCTCGTTTGATGAGGTATCCTTTTCCAGGTATTTTCCCGTTACTTAATTATAACAAAAGATTCTAGTAATGCTTACCACCATTTGTAATTTGAGCGAAATAGCGCCCGATAAAAATTGTGAATCTTGGAAGAGATGAAGACATTTTGGATGCTTTTGTAAATCATTTGTCCAGTTTTATAGGAAAATTCAGTGTACCATGGCTTAAGGGGGTCCGAGACACAAAAATCGTCAAATTTTGCAAATTTTTTTTTATCAATTAAAAAATTACTTCGTTTTTTCTGCTTAAAATAACGTTTGAATCGTGTTTCTATCTTTATTAGAACAAAACATATAATTCTTTTTGTTGCCCGCACCTAACTAATGTGTACTTAACTTTAAACCTTTAAACGCGTTTTTCTCCATGATGCCATTTTTCCCGATTTCTTGCATCCAAACTCTTATAAGTTAGGAACCAATGACGATAAAGTAATAAAATTTGGAGCATGTCTTTTTCAAACAGTTTACTTTAATTTTTATTCGGCGATTTTGAAAAAAACGTTTATTGTAAAATATATGATTTTTTTTAAAAAAAAAAGTATCTTCCTTCAAGTATTTAAAATTTTTTATTGAATCAATATTTTTAAAATCGCCGAATAAAAATTAAATCTTTGATATTTGTGCATACTTTTTTGAAAAAAAATTGAAAATTGACGAACAATATTTTGAGTTATAGCAATTTAAAACAACCCCATTAAAAAAAAAACAACTTAAATTAAAAAAAAATTTCATATTTATGTTGTGATTTTGCTTATGAATTATATGGTGAATCAGTGTAAAAAAATTCAAAACTCTAAAGTATATAATAAAAAAAATTCAAAATGTGTCCGGGACCCCATTAAGAAAAATGTTTGATCTGAAACACTTGGTTGCCGAGGTAATGTTTTTAATCGTCCGAAATTTGTCAAACCCTACTACCACCATTGTAATGTGTCTTAAGCATTGATTTCCTAGGAACGAATCGCCGACCTTCGGCGTCGCTTATCGCCGAGAGGAAAAGTTGATTCTTCTGCTCATGCGCGCCCGAGCGAAATCGATGTAGTGAGTGGCCACGCCGGAATCACTTGACTTTGATTTCACAGTCACGCCGAGAAGCGACGCCAAAGCTCGGTGATTTCGCTTCTAGGAAACCAGGGCTTTAGACGCGAAAATTTCTTACCGTACTCTCATCCGTTAAATTTCCTTCTGTACTTCCCTTTTTTTCGAGTTTGAGTATATTTACTACCCATTTCAGTAGAATTTCGACTTACGCGAGGGATCTGTTCTTAAGACCCCCTCGGTTAAATCAAAACTTCGCGTAGTGAAAAGGGGTATGTAAACGACTTTTTGATAAGCGTACGCTTTAATTCTAGACACTTGTAAACATCCCTCAAAAGGTCTTAAAACATCCCTAATTTATATGTTACCTTTTACTACGTAAAAAGTAAATGTATACTGTATATAAATAAAACTATTGTTCTACATAAAATGCAATTACGACGCACAAAATCGTTCTGTAATTGTACGAAACTTTTTCTGTCTTCTCCCACCTTCACTACAGTGTTGCCAGATTGGGGGAAATTTTCCCATTTTGGGGAAATCTGGTGCTCTCTGGGGAAATTTTGGGGAAATGGGCTTTGAGGGGAATTCTTTGGGGAAAAAATTTTTTCTTGGGGAAAACCTGGGGGGGGGGGGGGGAACCTCTGGAAAAAAAGAATTTTTTTTTCGCATTTAAATTCGCGTCTTGACATCTGGTAGTTTGTATCAAACAGCATTGGTTTAGCTTTGCTCAACTTTATGAAATTCGCATTTCGCATTATGTGGAATCTTAAGCTACGGAATTCGCATTAATGTTCTGCGTGAGTAACTAGTTGATACGTGAAACAGGTAAAAATAAGTGTGATGAAGAATGTTCTTGGATAAATATATACAAAAATTATAGTTTAAATATACATACAGAAGCAGAGTAGTAAATGCGAGTAGGAAAAAAATATTTGGCTATTTCTTATCTCTCGGTCAGGCGCTTGTATTTATGACTAGTGGCACCAGCACGGCTTTGCCGTAGTAGAAAATTAAAAGGTCTTTTGGTTCCCCTGTACATTTACAAATATGCATGATGAATTTCTCGTTAATTGGCTTGCCCACGTTACGGTTCCACGTCATGATAACTTGGTAATGTAGTTGTCCATCTTATGATAATTTTGCTCGGGAAAATGTTCTTAAAATTGGAATAGGAAAAGAACAAAAACGAATTTTCGAAAAATCGCTTAAAGGTGCATACTCCCATGCTACAAACTAATTCTTTGCCAAATTTCATGAAAATCGACCGAACGGTCTAGGCGTGTCACAGAGATCCTGACAGACAAAGAGATCCGGACAGAGAGATATCCAGACAGAGAGACTTTCTGCTTTATTATTAGTAAAGATAAAGAAAGATAAAAATAAAGAAAAGAAAAAAAAAAAAGGCGAAAATGGGGAAAAAAAAGTTGGGGAATTTTATAAGAAAATTTGGTTATTTGGGGGGGGGGGGAATTCAAGAGACAAAAATATCAGAGGAAGTCTCTTCATTTCATGAAAATATTAGTGGAAAAATAATTTTTGAATCTGGGGAATTTCGATAGAAAACATCGCTTTTTGGGGAAAAATTGGAAGGGATTTGGGAAAATCTGGATTTGTTCATCTGGCAACACTGCTTCACTAGCACTAGATGAAGCAGCGCGTTCGGATGACATATTTAAGTAAAGTTCACGTTTAAAATTTAAAAACTAAATGGAAAATATGAAGAGGTTATTCGTACACATAAACAAAGCGAGGTTCAGACTGGTCAGGTTCGGTGGTTCGAACTTCCGCCTTCAGTGATACTGAGGTCAATAGAGTCAATGAACTATTCTACTTTAAATGTTATTTTGGATTTCCAATTCGCATTCTTTACTTCCGGGTTTTTCATTCTCTTAAGGGGTCAGAGTACCTTTCCAATTTTTTTTTTTAACTTATATAAATTTTATATTTCTTTGAAACCATAACATGCATTATTTCGTAATCAATAATTTATTTTCAAATTTTAAAAATATTGCCTTTTTTTTGAAAATTCAAAAAATTGAGGAAAATTTCAATTTTTTAAAATCCCTAAGGCTCTTTTATTTTTGCACTCATTTAAAAAAAGTTTTTTTGCAAAACGATCACTGTAATCATCTCTAAAAATCTGTGCATTCATTTGCTTATGAGTACATTAGAAAATTTTCTGTGATTAATTATGTAAAAAATCAAAGTTTTTTTTAAAAACATTTTGTTTTTAAAGGTTTAACATGCTCTAAGCATAAGAGTAATTTATAAAATGCTTATCCAATGCACCGTTTTGTCAAATATGTTATCCCAATTGCAAAATGTATTACTTTAAAGCTGTATCTTTAATAGAAAAAATCCTTAGGGATTCTAATGACACGAAAACACAAAAAAACGATCATCGAGAAAAATCAATTTAAAGTTTTCTTTTTGCGTAAGAACACATAGCGAGCGTGATCTAAAACCATTCATAACTTTTTAAATATTTGAAAAAAAGCAATGAAACTTTTCCTCTGTGTTTGGACTAGTGTTTAGTTTCGAAATAAGCAATAAAAAATATTTTGATCGTATGGTCATTTTTGAGGTACTCTAACCACTTAAGACCCTGGTTAAGAGTTTATGTCCCAAAATGAACAGCAATTATCTAATATGCTTTGAAGGCTCTTTATTAGTTAAGAGGGAAAGTGAATTTGCGTGATTGGTTCTGTGTATTGACAAACACTGCAAAAAAATCATGAGCCAAAGGAATACGTTTTTTTTTTGAGCAATCACGATTGTTTATTGTTCTCACTTGACTGTTTTGATGTGCTATCATTTTATTTTCCCGCCAGCACCCTATGCAGCATCACCGTCGACCGGCTCCACACGAGGCTGCTCCTATAGCGAAAACCGTCTCCCAGGTTGCATCCATGTCCTACACACACACGCGCATACACACACAACTACACACAAGCGCATACATACACAACTACACACACATACACAAACACATACACTCAAACACATACATGCATACACACGCATACATACAGAACACACACCTACACACAACTACCCACACACTCATCACACTCATGTTTACACATAACTACCCACACACTCATCAAACTCATGCCTGGACACAAACACAAATGCCTACACACACATACCCCCCTACACACAAACACACATACCCACCACACACACATAAACACACATGCCTACATACACACACACACACTCGTAATTGCAAAAAACATAATTTGAATTCAAGAGGTCAATATTCAAATTAATTTTTTTAAATCTAAAATTAGTTAGCAAAGTGATGATGTGAGATTTCACACCCTGACCAAAATCGTAAGAGAGATTCTTTTCAATTAAGTAGGTTTTTTTTTCAGATGAAGTTTATGGCTTGAACAGCAGTTCAGATAAATAGGGGAGAGTGGGGATACTTGACCCAGTTTAGTTTTTAATTTTTTGTCTGTTTCAAACTATCGGGTTTTTTTCTTTTCTTTTTTTTTTAGTATGTGAACGAAGGTAACTTTTTCCTCTATCTGACAGTATTTTTTAAGTTGAAACTAGTGGTACCCGCACGGCTTTGCCCGTAATAGAAAAACTAAAAGGTCTTCTGGTTCGCCTGTGTGGCGAATTTTCTCTCCAATTGGATTGTACCCATATTACGGTTCCACGTCATGATAATTTCGTATCTCGCCAATTGGCTTGTGCCCATGTTACGGTTCCACGTAATGATAATTTCGTAATTTACTCGTTTATCTTATGATAATTTTGTTCTTAAAATTGGAATAGAAAAAGAACCACATCGAATTTTTGAAAAATCGCTTCGAGGTGCACACTCCCATGCTACAAACTAAATTTGTGCCAAATTTCATGAAAATCGGAGGAGCGGTCTAGGCGCTATGCGCGTCACAGAGATCCAGAGATCCAGACAGAGGGAGACTTTCAGTTTTATTATTAGTAAAGATAAAGATAAAGAAAACAAATTCTTCCCCATATTATCAAATTTATATGAAAAATGGGCTTAAAATTGGAATAGAAAAAGAACAAAATCGAATTTTCGATAAAAAAATTTTGAAAAAAAAATAGAACCGACTTCAAAATTGCTCTAAAAAGTGAAAAATAATTTTATTCTTTAAACACCATCAATAATGCTTTTAAACATAATTTTTGAAGTTGGCGCAAAAACAATATCTAAAATCCAGTGTAACCATGCTTCGTTCATATTTTTTTCAGAAAAGCATCCAAAGTTACGAACGAAACATTTATATCGCTATTCAAATATGCTGTCATCAATGCATAATGTATGTGATAGTGAAGAAACTGGTCCTGGTTAAATTTATAGTTGTATTTGAGTTATGACTGTGAATGATTTTATTTATCGTTTTTGCGCCAACTTCAAAAATTATGTTTAAAAGCATTATCGATGGTGTTTAAAGAATAAAATTATTTTTCACTTTTTAGAGCAATTTTGAAGTCGGTTCTATTTTTTTTTTCAAAATTTTTTTATTTCATTCTTTTTAGTGTAAATGTAGGTATTTCAGAAATAAAAAGAAGTTACCATCACGAAACTTCACATTTTTTTCTTAAAAATGCTCCATACTAAAAAAAAAAACTATTGACACGCGTTAAACTTTAAGCGATTGGCACTAAAAACTTATCTTTGTTCCTCTCTGGAAATCATGTGTAGTTAATTTAATTATAACCATTTAAGTATTATGTTTTTCCTAACTAATTTTTTTTCCACAGCATCTAAGTTTCTCATGATGCAATCCTGTATTTTCTTACTTAGCCCCGATCATCTGTTATCGGCATAGGTGATAACGATAAAAATACTACAGAGTAGTTGAGTCAAACCTAATGGTAGCATTGTGAAGGCTAAGCAGATCCTAATCACTGCATCACCTCGCTTCCAGGTTAGGTTTACCCCTACTATGGAGCAATAGCACTGAAGAAAGGAAGATTTTGATAATTCACATAGGGTTACTATAAATCAGCAGGGTTACTAAAATAAAATTATTTACGCCAAAAATGAGACGACAGCGCCAGATTCCCCATTATCGAAGTATCCCTTGAAGAAATTCGATGCTTGCTTCAGAGAAGCCTTCATTCAAAATTATCATTACAATTACTATTAATGTTACTGTTATATGGCACCAAACTTTTATAACAATGAATTACATTTTGTCGCGTAGATGAAGGTAGCGAAGACAATGAGAAAGCCAAATGAAGCGAATACTCGTTAGTCTCAACTAGAGATCTTTATTCAGAACCACGAATAAACGTTACATCTCCTTATATACAACTTGAGAAAGTGCTGGAACTTTCCAGACTTGGAAAGATACAGAAATTAATAGAAGATTCGAGAAAATACGGGAAACAGTAGAAACGAAATTTTAGTAAAATTCACTTTGTCCTAGTCGGTATTTGAACCCGGATCGCTCATGTGGGAGGCGATAATTCTACCACTGAGCCACCGTTATCCGCGGATGAAAAGTGCGAACTTCGCTACAATATCATTTAATAGGGAAATTGCATAAAAAATACTGTTTTTTGCCCATAACTTTTTTTCTAAAGAACAAATATGGTCAAACAAAGTAATGGGACCTAAGTTGAGCCATCCCCTATCCATTAAAAAAAGAATCATCAAAATCGGTTCACTAGGTGAGACGCTATGAGTGGACAAACAAAAAAAAAAAAAAACATACATACGGTATGAACTGATAACCGCCTCCTTTTTGAAGTCGGTTAAAAAATCGCTTCGAGGTGCACACCCCTATTCTATAAACTAATTCTGTGCCAAATTTTATGAAAATCGGCCGAACGGTCTAGGCGCTATGCGCGTCACAGAGATACTGACACAGACAGACAGAAATCTGGGCAGAGAGAGATCCGGACAGAGAGAGATCCGGAGAAACTTCCAGGTTTATTATTAGTAAAGGTAAAGAAAGAAGAAAGATAAACAAATTCTTCCCCATTTTATCAAATTCATATGAAAATTGGCTTAAAATTGGAATAGAAAAAGAACCAAATCGAATTTTTGAAAAATCGCTTCGAGGTGCACACTCCCATGCTACAAACTAAATTTGTGCCAAATTTCATGAAAAATCGGCCGAACGGTCTAGGCGCTATATGTGTCACAAAGATCCTGACAGACAGAGATCCGGACAGAGAGAGATCCTGACAGACAGAGATCCCGACAGAGAGACTTTCTGCTTTATTATTAGTAAAGATTAAACATATAGTTTTGGTAAAATATTTTTTTTTTCAATAATTTCAAAAAGGGATCATGTATCCCCACATAAAGGGATACATGATCCCTTCATGGGGGATACTTGATTCCACTGAGAAAATACATAGACTTTTCATTAAATCAGCAATTTATTTATGGATTTTAGTTTTACATAATGTTTATAAAAAAATAACACTACTTCGAATTTTCTTAGTTAGATTATAATAATGTGAACACAAAAAAACAATGTTTTAAATTCCACAAGGACATATGTAAAAAAAAATGTAAATGAAGTTATGATGCTTTTGATCAGTTACTTATTCTCCAATATAGTTGTAAACAATATGTTTTATAAATAAAACTTACAATTTTTTAAAAGTAGCTTAATGAAGCTAAAATTACCAAGAAGTAAAAAAATTGGATGACAAGCACAAAAATCAACTTAATTGCTTCTTGTCTTGCAGTAATAAAATTAAGAGTTTTAGCAATTGAATTTAATGTCATTTTCTCATTATTGGTAGTTTTAATATGATTCAATAGTTTACTCTCTAAATATCACCAACAGTGACCAAAATGAAACCAGATTAATTTTTACTTCCTTTTACAAAAAAGGAAGTATTGTATTCGCGAAAAAATGTTCACTCAAAAATCGCCCTTAATTTCCATTTTGCTCACCCCCAAATGAATGTTGAGTTTTTTTTTCGATTCGACCACATGCGGAAAAGTGCCTAAGAATGTATAGACACGCGAAATATCCATTTTGACCATCACCGAGCTAATTACAACGACTTTTCTCGTCACGTCTGTATGTATGTGCGTATGTGCGTATGTATCTCGCATAACTCAAAAATGGTATGTCCTAGAAAGTTGAAATTTGGTACATAGACTCGTAGTGGGGTCTAGTTGTGCACCTCCCCTTTTGGTTGCTTTCGGATGTTCCTAAGGGGATCTTTTGCCCCTTTTTGGGGGGAAACCATTGTTAATTTCGATGTAAACTCAAATGGTGTTTATAATTTGTCGGACATTTGGCGATATATCGCCAGTCTTTTGATCGCCAAATTCTGTCGCCAACTTGGCGACAAATTTGGTGATTTTTTTTTTAAATTTTAAATTTGGTTTCAATTTGGCCACTGTTGGTGATATTTAGAAAGTAAACAATTGAATCACATTAAAACTACCAAAATAATGGGGAAATGACATTAAATTGGAGTAAAAGGAAGTCATGTGATGCACACATCAGCTCGTTTTTTTTTAAATCGCCAAAGTTGGCGACCAAAAGACCGGCGATATATCGCCAAGTGTCCGCCAAATTATAACACCACGTGAGTTTACATCGAAATTAACAATGATTTCCATCCAAAAAGGGGCAAAAGACTCCCTTTGGAGCATACGAATGCAACCAAAAAGGAAGATGCACAACCAAACCCCCCTAGGAGTCTACGTATCACATTTCAACTTTCTAGGACATTCCGTTCTTGAGTTATGCGACATACATACACACATACGCACATACGCACGTACATGCAGACGTCACGAGAAAACTCTTCGTAATTAACTTGGGGGTTGTTGAAATGGATATTTCGGGTGTCTGTACATTCCTAGGCACATATCCATCACGTGTGGTCGGGTTGAAAAAAAGTTCAACATTCATTTGGGGATGAGCAAAATGGAAATGAAGGCCGATTTTTGGGTGAAAATTTTTTCGCGAATACAATACTTCCTTTTTTGTAAAAGGAAGCAAAAAGAGGGAAGAAAAATGTAAGTATCAGTGTACTTATAAAAAAGAAAAGAAAGTCTAGCATATGTTTTCAAAACCTGAAAATTCAAATTCGAACAATTCGTTTGTTGTAGTTCTTAAAGTTCCGCTCAACCCAACTGTATGTGTACAGCTTAACACAGTTTGTCAATTTTTCAGGAAAAATAGATTGATTAAGCATATTACCTTTTCGCTTTAGAAAGCTTCAAAACTCGAGAAATCCGACTTTGCATTCTATCTTCTACTGGGTCTACATAATGAACAACTCACTTTTTTGTTGTAAATCTTAACTATTATAGAAAAATCATTTTTTTGAACAATCACGATTGCTTATTGTTCTCACTTGACTGTTTGAAGTCCTTTGATTTTATTTTTCCACCGCCATCCTCTGCAACATCACTGTCGACCGGCTCTTCACGATGCTGCACCTCTAGCGAAAGCCGTCTCCAGGTTGCATCCATCTCCTACCCGCACGCGCCATACATACACAACTACACACGCACACATACACACACAAACGCACACAAACACACGCACACATACACACGCACACAAACACACGCACACATACACACGCACACATACACACACAAACACACGCACACAAACGCACACAAACACACGCAAACAAAAACACACACATACACCAACACATACAAGCACACAAACACAATTACATACAGACACCTACACATGCACACACACACAAACACATACACAAATACAAACAACTACCCACACATTCATGCCTGCACACAGACACAAACACATATGCCTACACACACATACACATACCCCCCCCCCCACATACACACACATTCATACACACAACTACTCACACAGGTATGCCTGCACACAGACACAAACACACATGTCTACACACACATACCCCCCACACACAAACACACACGCCTACATACACACACTCGTGATTGCGAAAAACATAATTTGAATTCTAGATGTCAAAATTGAAATTAATTTTTTTTTTAGATTTCCAATGGATTCCCGTTGTTATACCATGCAACGTAACGGCGTGATCTTCACGTCTGGAATTCCTGTCTCCGTCAAATTGCATGGCGGGTAAGCAGCAAAATATGTTCTTGAATTGTTTTTATTTATTAATTTATTTTTTCATTCAAACAAAGATTTAACATCCATTTCAACTTGTTCAAGCTCATTTGGCTGATCAGAACATAATTCATCAGTAGAATTAGTTTATGTTTAGATGTTTGAGGTGTTATGTGGGTTGCGAGTGTGAATTGATATTTTAATTGTTTAACATATTTACTTGTTGAGCAATCACGATTGCTTATTGCTTTCATTCGACTGTTTTTGGCGTCCTATCATTTTATTTTCCCCCCGCCACCCTCCGCAGCATCACCGTCGACCGGCTCTTCACGATGCTGCTCCTATAGCGAAAGCCGTCTCCAGGTTGCATCCATGTCCTACACACACGCGCATACATACACAACTACACACACACACACACAAACACATACACCTACACACACGCATACATACAGACACCTACACATACACACACACATACACACAACTACCCACACATTCATGCCTGCACACAGATACAAACACATAGGCCTACACACACATACACATACCCCCCCCCCACACACATTCATACACACAACTACCCACACACTTACGCCAGCACACAGACACAAACACACATGACTACACACACATACACATACCCCTACACACAAACACACATACCCCCCACACACAAACAAACACGCCTGCATACACACACTCGTGATTGCGAAAAACATAATTTGAATTCAAGGTGTCAAAATTCGAATTAATTTTCTTTTTTTTTTTTCATTGTGTTTATATTGTCATAGATGCAGTGAGAAGCAAAGGGATGCAAGTGGCAAAATTAAAAATTTGGAGATAACCAGTACAAATGGTAGGTGAACCCCTCCTCTGTCTTGGGGAAAGAGATAGTACTAGTGGTCCTGGTAGGTTCCGGTACACAACTTGATTTAGAGAAAAATTTCAATCAAAGCCTACCTGGGGAGGTCCGGGACACAAAAATCATCAAATTTTGCAATTTTTTTTATCATGTGAAAAATTACTCCGTTTTTTTCTGCTTAAAAGGACCTTTGAATCTTGTTTCTATCTTAAATAGAACGAAAGATATAATTATTTTTTTTGCATGCACCTAACTAATGTGTACTTAACTTTAAAACTTTAAACGCGTTTTTCTCCATGATGCCATTTTCCCCGATTTCTTGCATTCAAATTCTTATAAGTCAGGAACCAATAAAGATAAAGTAATGAAACTTTGAGCATATCTTTTTCAAACAGTTTACTTCAATTTTTATTCGGCGAATTTGAAAAAAACGTTTACTGCAAAAATTATGTTTTTTTTTTTTAAAGTATCTTCGAATTTTTCGAAATTTTTCTTCAAATATTTTCTATTTTTTATTGAATCTATATTTTTAAAATCGCCGAATAAAAATTAAAGCTTAGAAATTTGTGCATAATTTTTTTTAAAAAAAATTGAAAATTGACCAAGAATATTTTGAGTTATAGCAATTTAAAGCAACCCCATTTTTTTTAGAAAAACAAATTAAATTTAAACAAAAAAAATTTTTTTTTTAGTATTTATGTTATGATTTTGCTTATTAAATAGATCATGAATCAGTGCAAAAAATTTCAAAACTCTTAAAGTGTTTAATAAAAAATTTTTCAAAATATTTCCAGGACCCCCTTAAAAAAGAAAGTCAGAAATAAGTTTCTAAAAAACGAATGGGAAAACATTTTATCGTCGGCTTCTTCGTCAGCAGGGTGACTTTGAACATCTCGGAAAAAATTAATTCCCTAGTACAGTTCAGCACCGAAGAGAGCTCAGGTGCTTCCATCTGGTATAAACTGGGCGTCAAAATTAAATGTGCCATTGACATCCGTGAATTAACCCCTTCAGACCTGGTATCCGGTATACCGGACATACACTTTAAAAAGCTGCTAATCATTTAATAATTGATTTAATTAGTTGATTTGTTTTTGTAGTTGACTCTTTACATTCTACTTATTATAATCTGTGAAATGATTTTTTGTTTTGGGATCGACAACACTGACATATAAGGATTGAGAGAGAGAGAGTGGCTCATTTTTCCAACCATGGATTTTCATCTGAAAAGCGAGGTTTTTTCCTGATTTTTTAAAAAATATATAATCTTTAATTGATCGTTTCAAACGCTTACATTATGTTTTATCATTGTTTGTAGAACAGTTTATAATGAAGTTTGTTCGATATTTTATTGTTTTTGTATATGAAATATTGATTTCAAAAATATAAGTCCGGAATATTGGACGTGCCATAACTCTTTTAATTTTTCTCCTGCAAACTCAAAATTTTGTCTATAAGATACGCTTTACCATAGTGCACTGTGTACCAAATATCAACATTTTTGGTCCAATATTTCACAATTCCGACTGAAGGGGTTAATGGTGGCGCATAAAAGATTGGATGCAGTGTCGGGGAACCGCATCATAGATCTGCGAAAGGCTTAGCCGCCTTTCGCAGTCCCATTAGAAATAAAGAAAAACTTTCTTATTAATAAAATAATAATGCAGAAACTATAACAATAACTCTTAGTAATTTCTTTTTTCTCTTCACCGTTTTCTAACATCACTGAAATTTTGCATTGAGTATGTATGCATCCTTTGAAATTTGCCCTGGAGAATTTTGAAATGACGGGCATGTTAAACTAAAGGTGACGGTAGCAATTTTAAGGAACTGTTAAAAATAAAAAAAAAATTGTCTCGTACTTTTCCGTTGGTGTATGTTAATCAAAAACAGAAAAGGATACATTAAAATAAGATTCCAGGTAGATTTGGAACTGCTTTTAAACAAGAACTATCTGACCCGTGCGAAATTTATAGTCCTGCTGTGAAAATATCATGTAAAAACACGCTTTGTAAAAATTCACATATTCGATAGGTAGAAAATGACTGAACTCAATGCATTAATTTTATTCGTTTTCAATCCCCCCGTGTTGGGGTCATGGAGTCGGAATGGAGAGTCGAAACTTTAAAATTTCAAAAGTTAAAGTCGGTCGTTTTCCCTCAAAGTACGCAGCTCTGCAAGTGCCAGTGGAGTCGGAGTCGGTGGCTCTAAAATTCCTGGAGTCGGTCATTTTCCCTCAAAGTACGCAACTCTGCCAGTGCTTACGGAGTCGGTGGCTCTAAAATTCCAGGAGTCGGTCATTTTCCCTCAAAGTACGCAACTATGCCAGTGCTTACGGATTCGGAGTCGGTGGCTCTAAAATTCCCGGAGTCGGTAATTTTCCTTCAAAGTACGCAACTCTGCCAGTGCTTACGAAGTCGGAGTCGGTGGCTCTAAAATTCCTGGAGTCGGTCATTTTCCCTCAAAGTACGCAACTCTGCCAGTGCTTACGAAGTCGGAGTCGGTGGCTCTAAAATTCCTGGAGTCAGTCATTTTCCCTCAAAGTACGCAACTATGCCAGTGCTTACGGAGTCGGAGGCTCTAAAATTCCTGGAGTCGGTCGTTTTCCATTCGAATCCACCGCCATTGTGAGTGAGAGCAGGCTCGTCAGTTCAAAAATTTCTAGAGGGGCATATATTCAATGCATTTCATGTAAAAAAAATCCATCAAAATACATGCAAAATGCAGAATTTAGTTCTATTTTTTTTTAATCGAGGGGGAGTCAATTAACATTCACCCTCTAATCACCCAAATGAGTGGAAAAACTCGTGTTGTATTGATTTCGCATGTAGCACGTGCCCGCTGCCTTTTTTCTGCAACAATAAAAATCAAACAACGATAACTACAAAAACTATCTTCCAAATTTTCTACGCTTTTGTTCAGACATTTTTACTTCCTTTTACAAAAAAAGGAAGTATTGTATTCAAGAAAAAAATTTCACCCTAAAATTGGCCTTAATTTCCATTTTGCTCAGCCCCAAATGAATGGAGTTTTTTTTCAACCCGACCACACGTGGATGTGTGCCTAGAAACGTACAGACACCCGAAATATCCATTTTGACGATCCCCGAGTTAATTACAACGACTTTTTTCGTGACGTCTGTATGTACGTATGTATGTGTGTATGTGTGTATGTATGTCGCATAACTCAAGAACAGAAAGTCCTAGAAAGTTGAAATTTGGTACGTAGACTCCTAGTGGGGTCTAGTTGTGCACCTTCCTTTTTAGTTGCATTCGGATGCTCCAAAAGGGGTCTTTTGCCCCTTTTTGGGGGGAAATCATTGTTAATTTCGATGCAAACTCAAGTGGTGTTATGATTTGGCCGACACTTGGCGATATATCGCCAGTCTTTTGGTCGCCAAGTTTTGTCGCCAACTTAGCGACAACGTTGGCGATTTTTTTATATTTTTTTAATTTTTAAATCTGGTTTCAATTTGGCCACTGTTGGTGATATTTAGAGAGTAAACTATTGAATCACATTAAAACTGCCAATAATGAGAAAATGACATTAATTTGGAGTAAAAGGAAGTCATGTGATGCACACATCAGCTCGTCTCTAACACAATCAATCTTAAAATCTCTATCTGAACGCATAAATAAACTATTATCAACAAATTTACATTAGCACATTCACTAGCGCAGCTAGAAATACCTTCTGGGGGAGGTTTTTTTGATCAAAAATTCCTACTGATGGCTTTCACCGTAAATAACAATCAGATCAAGAACATTTGATACAAATTCAGAATTTAAAGAACTTCAGCATAACGAATGACATCCAAATCGGTTGGTTGATTGGGTAGGGTGCAGAGTGGGACTCGGACTTGCTGCCACTGCCCGCCATTTAGGCCCGTCATTAGGCCCGTCATTTAGGGGGTCAGGGAGTGGTTTATCGCCCTCCCCCCAGCACACCACGGCTTTGAGAAATAAATGTATTGTAACGGATCCGGCGAGACTGCCAACTTTCTTGAAAGGACGACACAGTTCTTGATTAAAAATACAGGAGCTTTATTTACACTATGTACAGGAGAAATCGTTAAAAACTGCTAAATGAATCATCAGCAATTAAACAAGTATCACTCAACACCGTAAACTCAACGGCTACACACGTATTTACTTCCAAATACGAAAACAACACAGCGAAATGCCTCGCAATAAACAGAGCTAATACGCTCTCAGTACAAACTCTCAATCGAAACTAAACTTTTATCACGCGGGACGCTTTTATAAACATCGAAAAGATTCCACAACATTCGAAATGTTTCTCGAAATGCGTAGACCGTTATCAAATTTTATCAATGAAAAAAGGGAAGTAGGGGGATCGTATACTTCAGCCGAATGTAAAGGGGTTGTATATTCATTACGGGAAACTATTTACAGGTTACGTTACTACAATAATTACGATTTACAGAATTTGTAACAGTATTTATACATGCAATACACCGCCAGCTCAGTCATTTCCAACCTCTTAACGAAGCCAGGAGTGCCAAACAAACTGGTAGCTAATATTCAGTAAGTTACTTACTGAATATATCATGCCGTGCCTTCAATGTTCGAGTCGCACCGAACCATTGTTTCGGTCACTCGTCTGGTCTGAGGTAATTTTATATTAGCTACCAGTTTGTTTGGCACTCTTGGCTTCCTTAAGATGTTTTTCCATCTCCAGCTCAGTCACTTTCCTATGCCGGGCTGATGAGTGCTAATAAGCACGAAACTGCAGTCCTCGGTTGGAAATGACTGAGCTGGCGGTGTATTTCATGTATTTCTGCCTTAGCCCTGGCTTATGAGCGGTAACTTACTGAATATAAATGTATTTATATTTGAAAAAACGTGAGTTTTGCTGTTTTTCGTTGAAGCTTCCATCGAATTTTCACCCTTTGACACCCCCCCCCCCTTGGAAACATTTGAAATGACGGGCTTGCACTTGGTGAGTCCTCAGTCATTTCATCGTAAGAAAATGTATTTTAAACATTAAAACTGATGTTTAATAGCATATTTTTATAGCTTTATGTCAGCTTAAGATTTTTTGAAATAATATGACTTTTAATTTCAAAATGGTATTTTAAAGCTTTTTGCGCAAATTCAAATGATCGAAAAAATGCCTTCAATTTTTTTTATGTATTTCGGTAATTAGAAAGTGTATTTCTTATACTATTAGAAATAAAGTAATTTATTTTTTGAAAAAAATATGCTTTTTTTAAAATTGCGGATTTTTTCTGTTTTTTCTCAACTTGAGGGCTCTTACGCAATTTCAAATTTTTCCAATATTTTTTTTTAATAATTTTACTCATTATTACGATACCAACGCCCAAGATTTCCGCGCTATTAGAAATTGATCAGGAAAAAAAATGTTCTTCGATCCACCCTAGTGTGCATACCTATAGTTATTGTTTCTGAAATTATCGACGAAAAGAGAAATTATCGACTCTTTTCATAAGTTTTGGAGATTTAGTAATTTCATTAAGGTAATATTATTCGTTAGTTTAATTTTCGGATTTTAAATTTTCGGTTATTTCCAAAACTTTTTGATCCGTTCCATGCTCTCAACATTAGCTCCTTCTTTTCTAGCATAAACTCCTATTTCTGGACACCAGAGCTCATTCCATTTAATAACAAAATTCCGTTAACTTTCCGACAAATTAAAAAAAAATTTTAAGGTATAAATGCTACTAGTTCAACCAGGGGCGTAGCTAAGGGGGGGGGTTTGGGGACAAACCCCCCCCCCTGAAACGTTAGTGACAAAAAAAAAAGAGGGAAGAGAAAGGAAAAAAAAAAAAAGAAGAAAAAGAAAAACCATCAAAACGACTTTTTTCTGAGTAACAAAGGTCAAAAATTCACTTCGCCCCCCCCCCCCCCAATGCCATTGAAAATATGCTCCCTCAAGCTTAAAGACACCTCCCTATGCTGAGACATTTTTTTGATAATTGAGTGAAATTTGACACTTTGCTTTAGAAATGAGATTGATTTGTTAAATCCACGTATAAGCAGCCTTTCTTTGTCATAGATTCTACAAATTGTTAAATATGTTTAATTTTATGAGCCGCGCAGTGGGAATATTGCATACAATCGAATCTGTATATTTCGAATTTCACATTAAAGAAAAAAAATCGAGAGATAGATCTAGATTATTTCTATTAGCTTGGTTCGGATTAAAAAGTAGAAAATAAAAAGACTTCTGTTTATAATACCCGAAAATTGCTGTTGCTCACTCAAATAGATATTTATGTAAATTCTAAAGCAGCTAATAAAATTAAAAATAAAGACTTGAGAGGAGAATAGGTGGTATGCATTTGAGCGAATAACTTTCTACCGCCTATATTTCTTCCCTAACTTTTTTAATTCAAATTTTATTAACTGCTTTAGAATTAGCATAAATGTAAATACATAAAAAGCAACATATAAATATAACGATATGAAAAGCAATTTCATGAACGGAACACGCTCATCTGATGTTTGATTTCCCCCTGATTTGGATAGACTGGTTTTGACAAGACGTTGCTAGAAAATTTCACTTTAAATTAAATGGAGGGAAAAGAAAAAAAAGTTGAATTTTTTATAACATTAAAAAAATAAAAAATACTTTGCTTTTGTTTTGTTTGACACAAGTATCGGAATTGGGGCACCCCATTCCAAAGTATATAAGATTCACCTCCCTCTTATTTTTTTTAATACAAAAAAAAATGCATATATATATATATATATATATATATATATATATATATATATATATATATATAAAAAGAAGAACCCCCCCCCCCCGAAAGTCGGGTCTAGCTACGCCTCTGAGTTCAACCTTTTCTAAACCTCCTGCAATTTTTAGTTCATCTTATTCATCTTCCATTGTAAAAGCCATGTAACTGACTGAGCCTTGAGGAGTTGAATCTGCAATCGCTCTATGGCAATCTGTTGCTGAGAATTCCAAGTTTTTCTACTGTTTTTTCTGTTAAGAGTTCTATTTTTAACATTCCTTTTCATTTCCAAATCTCTCTGCTAGGTTTTTCCAAGTTTTTATGCTGGGAAAAAGTGGGTCGTAATTTTTAGTTCAGGATATACGTTGTGTTTGTGAAATTTTTGAACAAAAACCTTAACAGAAATGAGAAGTACAACTATGCTGCAACATAAAAAAAAAAAAGAAATAGTGCTTGTCTTGAGAAAATAAGGATGAAAAGGAACGAGAGAATCCTACTTTTTACTTCCTTTTACAAAAGATGGAAGTATTGTATTCGCGAAAAAAATTTCACTCAAAAATCGGCCTTCATTTCCATTTTGCTCGCCCCTGAATGAATATTGATTTTTTTTTTCAACTCCACCACACGTGGATACATGCCTAAAAACGTATAAACACCTGAAAAATCCATTTTGACGATCCCCGAGTTAATTACAACGAGTTTTCTCGTGTCGTCCGTATGTACGTATGTGCGTATGTGTGTATGTATCTCGCATAACTCAAGAACGGTATGTCCTAGAAAGTTGAAATTTGGCACATAGACTCCAAGTGGGTTTTTAGTTGTGCACCTTCTGTTTTGGTTGCATTCGGATGTTCCAAAGGGAGTCTTTTACACCTTTTTGGGGGTAAAATCATTGTTAATTTCAATGTAAACTCGAACGGTGCTATAATTTGGCAAACACTTGGCAATATATCGTCAAGCTTTTGGTCGCCAAGTTTTGTCGCCAATTTGGCGTTTTTCCTTTCTTTAAACCTGGTTTCAATTTGGCCATATATTTGTGACTTTTGATAACCCATAATTTTAAAATAATCACGCAAGGAGATGGAGGGCTCGTGGTAAACATTAAATAGATCTCGATTCTTTACGACTGCCCCCCCCCCTCCTTGCCAGGCTGCAAAGCAACTCAAGATGGAGACAGGAAATCGCGGCGCCGTCTGGGCCAGCCAAATCGTCGCTTACTAAATAAATGAAATTACTTTCAAGAAACGAGTTTATTTTACTTTTTCTGCCGCTTCAAGAAGGTATTTACTTTTGAAGCTGATGAGGTTTCGAACAGTAAGCAATTTTCTTTCGCTTCTTTTTATTTTCAACGATTTCTTGAAAAGACAACGAATAGCAGAGTAATGCCATTGGAATGTTTGGATTTCTTGAAACTGGAAACCAGGAGGAGGAAAATGAGTCAGATTCTTTTGTAATTGTTCGAATTCTTTTGCTCTTTTCAGCTTTTCACGAGTCGTTTTCTTATTCAGGCAAGACACGTATTTTTGTAAAACTGTAAACATCCACAAAATATATTCACTGATTTTGGTTCTTGAATCAATGCACTAATTAATACTTCCTTCAATTTTGAATCTAAAATCAAAACAAATGTGATAAAATGCTAAAGAATTGAAAAAATTACTAATTTTTCAAGTGAATTTGCGAGTAAACTTCTGGAACGAAACACCCATAGTTAAAAGTATTAATTTCTAAAAAATCGAGCAGTATTAGAAATAATGTAGTTAGTTCAATTTTATCCTCAGTTTATCTTTGCTATCCACATGTTTATAAGTTTTGCACAGGATGGTAATGACATGGATAGCAATGACATTTTAATGTATTACACCTGACGAGACATAAAATATGGTTACCGTGGTTGAAATTTTACATATTTCAAACAAATTTCACCTATAAACGAACGAAATTGCACAATAATGTTGAAAATATTTTTTTATGAGTAAGGATGGTAATGACTGACGTTTTACCTCGATCTTAAATATACATCTGATCAGAAAGCTTAGACATTTCTTCACACATAATTCTCTTAATATATTTGAATTCTTAATATAATTTATACAGACATGAAGTTCAGACATGCTTTAAGGAATAATGATTTGTAGTAATTTACCGTAGCTAAGGTTTTTTAGTAAGCGACACGGCATTTCTTTGACTGAGGTCCACTTGCCACAAAAGCAATGGACCACGTAAATCGCAATTTACCAATCACAAAGGTAACAAAACTAACACGAAGCTTGAAATCAATAAGCAAACGTTGTTACAAAAAGTAAAAAGGGCAAAATCTTTTTAGCCTCAAACGAAGCTTGTACCCAAACAGATTTGGATGTTAGTTGAGTTTGTTTATTCTTTTGTGTTGAATTAATGTTAATAGTTGCAGAATAAACTTCTCGCTTATGAGCATATAACTTTAATGCCTATTATCATACATTCTTTAAAAGGTGACTCAAGCTAAAAGAAAAACACGACATATCTAACTTTATGCACAAGAAATGAAGCCAAGTGCTTTTGAAGGAGTGTTAGTAATTTCTGAATAAACACTGTGAAATGAATGTTTGATTTGAAACGCTAATGTTCTTTCCTTCCTGAAAAGAATTTGCTGTCATTCACAGTCACTGATTTTCACACCTGGGTGCCCCGGGCACTGACAGATATGGTACCCCCCTCCACACACACAAAATATGAAGGTAAGTGTTGGACATTATTTTGATAGAAAGAAAACTTTAAAATATCGATTTCATACGAAAGAAGTTACTAATTAAGATGTTTTGCAAAGAAATCATTTAATATAAATCTAAAATAATTTTATGGTTTTCATGTTAGAAATTTTTTTACAGTCGCAGATGGAAAAACTGTGATGCAAATGGTAAAGGTAAATCAAAATGTGCTTTCTGCGCATCAATGATTCTTTATATATTTTCTCCTTTGTTTTCTTGTTGTAAATTCATCTATAATGTCCTCATAATCAAGTTTTAGGTCAAACTTCCTTCTATTGATAACAGAGCTAATAAAGATAATTTACCATCAGAAATGAGAGTACGTAAAGGACACTTAATTCTTTTCAATAGCGAAAATGATCGTTCTCCGCAACAATTAGCTAATATGCTCTCAGTTAATAAAAAATTGTCAAATGACAAAATTTTTTTGTTTCCTTTAGTTAGAGGTCCCGAACAGTGGTCCCCCCCCCCCCAAAAAATGATGACAGTAATTTGGTGTCCCGTTTCCTTTGGTGCCCCGGGCCCCGAATGCCCTGCCGTAAATCAATTCCTGGTCATTCAAGAAGTAATGCCCCCCCCCCCGACGGAAACTACTGGAACCACCCTAGCTGAGACATCATGGTTTACGTGAAGAATCAGCCATCTGTGAAACTTCTGCTTGCAGTCGCTCCATTATTGGTTGAAATTCTGTTAATTAAAAACTAGCCGAGCCTACCGGCGGTTTCAAATTATATCTATCTATTGGCAGCGGTCTATTTGTAGGGAATAGTAAACCAATAGCAAGAGCCCAAGAACCATTTATTGTACTCAAGGTGTTTTCTACCTGACGTACTTCACCTGTTAGGGCTCCTATTTGTTAGCTGTTCCCCATAATAGCCTAGAGGGTGGGAAAGCCATAGTAAGTAGCGTTGAATACACCCGACGTTTTCCTTCTTTCAGAAAGAAAGTTCCTCTCAGAGAATATTTTCTGAACTTCCTTCAGTGGCGCACTCAGGATTTTTTCCTGGGAGGGGCTAGAATTTTTCAAGGAACTCTGATACGGTGAATAGAGAGACAAAATTAGTGTTTTTGAGCAATCACTATTGCTTATTGTTCTCATTTGACTGTTTTGGCGTGCTATCATTTTATTTTCCCACCAGCACCCTCTGCAGCATCACCGTCGACCGGCTTCTCACGATGCTGCTCCAATAGCGAAAACCGTCTCCAGGTTGCATCCATATGCTACACACACGCGCATACATACACGCATGTACACACACACACGCGAACGCCTACACACACAGCACTGCATACCCAACATGCACACACATGCATACATACACACACATGCATACATACACACACACACACGAACGCCTACACACACACAGCACTGCGTACACAACGTGCACACACATGCATACATACACACACACACGAACGCCTACACACACAGCACTGCGTACACAACATGCACACACATGCATACATACACACAAACACACACGCTCGTGATTCCGAAAAACATAATTTGAATTCAAGATGCCAAAAATTCAAATTAATTTTTTTATTTCAACCTTTCCTAGTTTATGTAGATTTTTTTTTTAAATTTCGTATTAGTAAAGTTTTATTACACAGTTTTTATTGTAATTATATACCAACTTTATAAAATTTCAGGGAGAAATGCGGTCTCCTATTCTCTGTGTGTTCTCTATCTATTTTTTCGAACCACAAAATTAGTTTAAATTTGTAAATCATAAAAGACACACACCAACTTAATTACGCTCAATTTAAGAAAAAACCATTGAATAAAAAAAAACTGCAACAAATATTTTTTTTTTTAAAGAAAGAGGCCGACTTCTCTGTGGGGAGAAAAGTCGATTGTTGGGAAAAGTTGCTGTTGGGAGTCGATTTCTTTGCAGCAGCCGTATTTTAAAAAGAGTAATTTTCAAACATTTTGCAAAATTAAAAAAAATTAAAGGCCAAAAGACGCAACTTGAGGCCTTCTCTTTGGTCTGGTCAAGGAGGTTTTGGGCATTTCTGAATTTCATCTGATCTCTGGGAGGGGCTTAAGTCCCTTAGCCCCCTCCGTGCGTACGCCAATGTCTTCATTGCAGGAAAGCATTAGCAAGTTTCCTAAAACGTTAAAATGATTTCTTGCAAAATATTTTGCTGTCCGCCGTAATGTAGCGAAACTTTCAATTCTTAAGAACTTTTGTTTTTGAAAAACTGGTTGTTTTCAAGTATTCTCCAAAAGTGGAAAGCAAGAAAACAACTCCAAATTTTGATTTAATTCATTTTAGCGTGAAATAATGCACATTACGATGATCACAGTTCGAGTTTCAAAAAGAACTACATTATTTTATTAAGAAAAAAGGAGCAGATGTGTGCATCACATGACTTCCTTTGACTCCAATTTAATGTCATTTTCTCATTATTGGCAGTTTTATTATGATTCAATAGTTTACTCTCTAAATATCACAAACAGTGGCCAAATTAAATTTTAAAAAATCGGCCACATTTGTCGCCAAGTTGGCGACAAAACTTGGCGACCGCAGAGACTGGCGATATATCGCCAAGTGTCCACCAAATATAACACCACTTGAATTTACATCGAAATTAACAATGATTTTCCCCCAAAAAAGGTGCCAAAGACCCTCTTTGGAGCATCCGAATGCAACCAAAAAGAAAGGTGCACAACTAGACCCCACTAGGAGTCTGCGTATCAAATTTCAACTTTCTAGGACATTCCGTTCTTGAGTTATGCGACATACATACACACATGTGCACATACATACGTACATACAGACGTCACGAGAAAACGCGTTGTAATTAACTCGGGGATCATCAAAATGGATATTTCGGGTGTCTGTACGTTCCTAGCAATTTTAATTGGCAATTTTAATGCAATTCAATAGTTTACTCTCTAAATTCACCACCAGTGGCCAAATTGAAACCAGATTAAAAAAAAAAAATTTGCCAAATTTTTCGCCAAGTTGGCGACCAAAAGACTGGCGATATATCGCCAAGTGTCCGCCAAATTATAACACAACTTGAGTTTACATCGAAATTAACAATGATTTCCCCCCCAAAAAGGGGCAGAAACACCCCTTAAAAACACCCGAAAGTAACCTAAAAGGGAGGTGCACAAATAGACCCCACTAGGAGTCTACGTACCGAATTTCAACTTTCTAGGACATTCCGTTCTTGAGTTATGCGACATACATACACATATGCACATACATACGTACATACAGACGTCACGTGAAAACTCGTTGTCATTAACTCGGGGATCGTCAAAATGGATATTTCGGGTGTCTGTACGTTCCTAGGCACATATCCACGTGTGGTCGGGTTGAAAAAAAAAACTCAACATTCATTTGGGGGTGAGCAAAATGGAAATGAAGGCCGAGTTTTGGGTGAAAATTTTTTCGCGAACACAATACTTCCTTTTTTGTAAAAGGAAGTAAAAATTGGACATGTAGACTAAAAAACGAAGCACGAATTTCGTTAAAAACTAAAGAGCCCTTTAATGTTATGTTATGGCTTCATGCAGGGAATCTAAAAAACGCAAAATTGCGTTTTCTCGGTATTCCAAGACAAGCCTTTTCCAGAAAGGATATAGGGGAAGAGTATGTACAGAGTGAGAGGCAAAAATTCAATCGCACTTTTTATTGTGAAAAAACCTTGAAATCAATTTCTTTTAAATTCTATAATATGTGATACTGTAATAGGTATTATAAATGTTGGTTTGGAAAAATCTACGAATTCACACAAAAGAAAAATAAAATAATCATAATAAAATTAAAAAAAATTAATTTGAATTTTGACTTCTTGAATTCAAATTATGTTTTTCGCAATCACGAGTGTGTGTGTATGTAGGCGTGTGCTTATGTGTGTGTGGGGGATATGTGTGTTTGTGTGTAGGGGTATGTGTGTGTAGGCATGTGTATTTGTGTCTGTGTGCAGGTATGAGTGTGTGGGTAGTTGTGTGTATGAGTGTGTGTTGGGGGAATGTGTATGAGTGTGTGGCATATGTGTTTGTGTCTGTGTGCAGGAATAAGTGTGTGGGTAGTTGTGTGTATGTGTAGGTATCTGTATGTATGCGTGTGTGTGTGTGTGTGCGTATGTGTTTGAGTGTGTGTAGGTGTATGTATGTGTTTGTATGTGTGTGCCGTGTAGTTGTGTATGTATGCGCGTGTGTGAAGGACATGGATGCAACCTGGAGACGGCTTTCGCTATAGGAGCAACATCGTGAAGAGCCAGTGGACGGTGATGCTGCAGAGGGTGCTGGCGGGAAAATCAAATGATAGCACGCCAAAACAGTCAAATTAAAGCAATAAGCAATCGTGATTGATCAATAAAATAAAAACGAAATGAAATTTTGTCTCACTGTTCCCCCAGTTATTGGGAACAGTAAGACATAATAAGAGGGAACAGCGAGACACACATTTATCGAGCTAGCGAACATTTAAAACATCAAAATTGACCTGAATGGATGCTTTTTACCCTGGATTACGGGCTTGATCAAGTCACATTTCAAACAAAAAAACGTCAGACTCAGGTTTTTTGTTTAGGGTCTACGATGCAGGTGATGAAATTAGCAGGTCCCATACGACCCAAGAGCCGTAGGTTGGGCAAACCTAGATAAAAACACTCTCTATGAAGTACTTTTCAAACAAAGAAAAAATATCAAAAACGGTTCATCCGTTTGGTATTATTGGTTAAAATAAAATAAAATGAAATAAGTGTTGGGAATTCCAAATAATATTATCAATAATTCACGTTTATTTTGATATATTTGGCATTAATTAAATCCCCATTTTCTTTTATCTTGCAAAGTCACGAATGCTAATTTTAATGTATGTAACGTATTTCCTGATCTTAGACACGTGCGTGCCTTACGTCATGAAATGACGAAATTCCTTATCCATTTGATTGGCCGCCGTTCTAACATCGGGAAATGCGCATTTCATATGCAAACGACTCTGGCTGACTATATATGTTGCTTCTGTAGCTCAGTTGTTCTCTCTCTCTGTTAAGGCGCCGTATTTCAGTTTCATAGTCAGCCAAGTCGGCTGCTAGCCGTCATGCTCTCGAATAGGCATTTTATAACTGTAAACTTTATTTGCAAACCATAAGTTTAAATAACTGTAACTTCGATTGCATAAATGATTCTTCATTTGTCATAATGCAAATTTACAAATAATGGTTTTGCCTGTTTTACTAAACTAATTATGCTTCGAGAGAACTTATGTTGCAATATCATATTTCATATGTAAATAGCTCGCCAAGGATACCACTGTATAATATCACCAAGGAGAAAATAAAGTCATAATTTCAAATACAGGTATTATTTTCTGAAAAGGACTCCAGTTATACTCTGCAACTAAAAATGCACTAATTAAATTAGTCATCGGTGCGATAACTTCATTGATAAAACCTCATCGCACAAAAATAAGAGCTGCGACGCTAAACACACACAGACGTCGCACTTGTGATACAATTCCTTTTTGCGTCGGGGTTAAAAACTAAAGTTATAAAGATTAAATACGGAATCGAAATAAATACGCCACCTAATTGATATAAAATCCAGCAAATACATTTACAGTAGGCGCCGCTTAATGTGATCACTTTGGGACAAATATAATTTGATAACAATAACCGACTGATAACAATAACCGAAAAGAATCCAGGAGACACAAAATAATGATTTTTTTTTCAATTAAGATGCATTTATTTTGACAACCTCAAATTAAAATCACAATGACTCAACTGAACGCAGTTTTAAATTATAAATTATTGAATTAATAGAATGGAAATATCTGAATTATAAAAGTTAAAGCTGAATTATGCAATTTTTAATCACATAGTAATAGGTGAAGTAAAATATGACCGTTTTCCCTGACATTCGTAAACCAGTTTCAAAGCACATTCAGCTTTTCATCTTTTCCAGCATGGTTTTGCTTGTTGTTTAAATTTTAATTTAACTTCGCTTTGCTTTCAATCTCGTGACAACTCTTTAATAGTTTACAAAGTAATGGCAACAGTGGAGGTCCTACATCAATGCCTGCCACATGTCCAGCAATTGAATTTTTTTATGTGCAAAAGAAAGTTTTCTTAGGGGGGAGTCTGGAGCGAACTTTCTGTATTCTTTACTAGAAATTCATTTCATTCCTAGAAAAATTTTGAACTGCTATTGAAAACCAAAAAATTCTACACAGAAAGTGAGTCTCGTCAGGGTTTGCCTATGTATTTCTGTTCATTGAGGAACGAAAACGGGGAAAAAAAAACTTGAAAGTTTATGAAAAAGTGATAACAATAAACGAAGACGCTGATTACAATATCCGACTTTTTTTAACGTGTGTTAACATACAAGTGCTCCGGGACTTCGTGATTCTGATAACATTAAGCGAATAATAACATTAACCGTGATCACATTAAGCGGCGCCTACTGTATGTATATTATTTCGATATAATGGCGCCATAACTCCATTCAACAACTTTATTGTGTTGGCGCAGGGTTTTCAAACTGATCTTGCTACTATCTTCGTCAACAGTTTAGTAATTGAATTCCATTCAACTCATAATTTTTTCACTTCTTACATAAAAGCACCTCGGGAACTATGAGACACGAACTCATATAATACTATAAATACTAAAATTAATTGCTAAAACAAAAGTGGCAATTTTTCAATATTCAGAAAAAAATTCTAGTTTTAAAATTCTTTATCGCAGAATATATATTTTCATAAAATATGTTTTGTTTGATTATTTAAAATATTTTTCCTTGAAAAAATAAATAAATACTTGAATAAACAAATGAATTAAGGGATAATATAATGAGTAAATAAACACATGAATTAATAGATAATACAATGAGTAAATAAACAAATGAATTAATAATTACTTTAATAAGTGTTAAAATACATTAATGAATGATGAGTGCATAATTGACTGAATAAAATAAATGAGAAAGATTTAATTAATTAATGAAAAATAATGTCGATATATAAATGAAATAATAAATAAATTAAATAAACTATTTCACTTTGCCCGGTATGCACTGTACCAACTTTGCCAAACATTTCAAATCAAAAATGCTTAGCATTAAATAAATGTCTACTGTACTGGACATCTTATATTAATATTTAAAATGTTAATGGAGAGAACTTTAACATTTTATTCCAAAAATAAATGAATAAATCGCAAAATATTAAATTTGAGCCTCGAATTTTGAAAATAGCTTGTAATTTACTTTCTGGAGGATAAGTGTTTTTGGTCCGCTAAAAAACCATTAAATTATGCAAGCAAATATGCTCTAAAATACCTAAAATATGCACTAAAACTTTAAAAATATACCCTACTAATTCATCTACATGGAGAAAAGTAATTACAATGTTCAGTAAAAATGTTCATTCTCGGTTTTGCTATTAAGGCAAAAAAAAAATAATAATAAATAAATAAATAAATAAATAAAAATAATAATAAAAAAAATAAATAAATAAATAAACAAATAAAAATAATTTTTTAAAAAAAAATTCTTTATGTAGAAAATCATGAGCGCTATAACTGATTTTTCTACAAAAATCACATTTTTTTCTGGGTTTTCTCCAAAATGTCAGCTTTTAATTTTCTTAAAGTTAAAAAAATATTAAACTCAAATACTCAAATGCAGTAATATTATTTCTTAAAAACATTGCTATTTTTTTGCATTTACCATTAACGTCAAAAGAAGCTAAATTATACAATTGCATATGTACATGCATTTGTTAAACGAACCTTTTAATTGCACAACATTGCACATTACTGCAAATTAAAATATTAAAATTAAACGTTGGTATTTCTAATTTTACATTTTAAACACAAAATTATTTATTCAACTTTATACCCACCAGTATCCAACAAGTATCCAACAGTATCCAAAAGGGTTAATTACTCCCCCCCCCCCTTATTGCACGCATGCCATAGGATAAGGTCACAAGTAACAGACAAAAGGGTTCAGTAACAGACAGTCATAAGTTTGGATTTAAATAATGTTACAAATTCTGTAAATAGTGATTATTTTTCCTATTCCTATTCAGAGTCACAACTGACTACAACTGTATTTATGTCGAGGACTGCATACTAAGTGCCTTGCCTCCATTATTTTATATACCGATAGATGGCAACACTATCACCGGATCGAACAGTTAATGAGAATTTAGAACTAGTCCAGGAGCTAATAGCTACCTAGTACTAGCACCCCCAGAGGTATCGTTTCACTTGGAGGACATTGAGACCACGAGCATATTTAACGTCGCCCAGTCCCCTTTAATGACGACGGTGGGTCTTCGACCATCGAGGTTCGAACCCAGGACCCTCCGGCCCCGATTCCGACACTCTACCGATCGGGCTACCACGGCCCCGTGTTTTTTTTTTGTGATTAATTTGTCGTAATCTAGCTAAATTTGGGCGTTTATTAAATTATCTTTCATCTAAAATTATTGTAGTAACGTAACCTGCAAATAGTTTCTCGTAATGAATATACAGCCCCCGTACATTCTACTGAAGTATACGGTCCCCTCATGTCTGAATGATAAAATTTGTGAATAGAAAGTGATAGAACGGCGGTGTAGGATTTTCTGGAATATTTGAGAAGCTCTCTTTCGATGCCTATAAATAGCCTTGCCGCATGATAAAAAGTCAGTCTCGAGTGAGTTTTTGCTTGTGAATCGTGTCAGCGGTACGCTGGAGAGCATGTGTATTAGCTCTGTTTTGTGAAGCCTTTTGAGCTGTATTTTTGCGTATTTGGATGTAAATACGTGCGTAACCGTTGAGTTTACGGTGTTAGTGGATATTTGCTTAATTGCTGATGATTGATTTAGCAGTTGTAACTACGCTTCCTGTACATACTGTAAATAAATCTCCTGTGTTTTCTCAAGAACTGTGTCGTCATTTCAAGAAAGTTTGAAGTTTTATTACGAACGTTTAACAACAATAAAACTTTTAGGCGGGTAAAACTGTTGTTGATGTGGCCCATGGATACGGTGCAAGCATCTAGTGTTATCAGAGTGAGTTTTATGAGCCAGTTGGTATTTAGGGGAGAGGAGGGAGGAATGGGACAGTGGGAGGAGTGGGACAGCTAAAATTATGGCAAAATAAATCACTTTATTTTATTGTCAGTTTGACCACTACACTGTAAAAAAACTGTAAATTTTGAAGGAAGTTATCCGTATTTTTTACAGAAAAAAACTGTTCGTAATAAAATACAGGATTTCTTTCTTTTTTTTTTAATCTGTAACCGGTTATAAGCGTTAACTGTTACCATCGCCTCACCGCGTACTTTGTTTTTCTTCGAAATTTCGCCCGCCTGTTTGGATTTTGGTTCTCGTGCTCGAGTTTTTTGATCTTATATTTATTTAAAGCGAGTAAGTCTTAAATCGTTTGCAACTTCCATTTCATTGCATCCTAATCAATATTTTATTATTATGTTTTTTTTTGTCATCTGTTACAGAGGCATATTCGGAAATTTACCTTTGTATACCTGTATTTCGTAGTAGTATAGTAAATATTGAAATGGATTTATAAAAGTATAGTTTCATTTTTTAATCTTCATAAAATAATAAATCAGCTTGAATAAATAATAAAAATACGAAAGATTTCTGTAAAATAAACGGAAGAAAACTGGCGTCCTGGCTGACAGTTTTTTTCCGTAAATTTTACAGATTTTTTTTACAGTGTAGAGGTCCTGTTTACAGCTTCTTTTTGTTCCATACTTGCAGTTTATCCAGCAGGAAGTTTCAGTTAATAGTTGGAAAAAGTTAAATTTCTCACCTCCAAAGAAAGTTTCTAATCTATTTTTAGTTTTATTTTTTTATTTATGTAATTTGTAAAACTAACATAATATATTATCATTGTAATCTTAAGTATATAATGTATGCTTATCTGCAATTTATTAAGCCTAAAAACCAGCATGGTTTATGTGACAAGTTATTTTTTAGAAGCAATGTGTAGAGGGAGGAATGGGACACTCCAAAGAGCGTAAAAAAAAACTGTAAATTTTGAAGAAGTTATCCGTATTTTTTACAGAAAAAAACTGTTCGTAATAAAATACAGGATTTCTCTGTTTTTTTGAATCTGTAACCGGTTATACTTTGTTTTTCTTCGAATCTTCGAAATTTCGTCCGCGTGTTTGGATTTTGGTTCTCGTGCTCGAGTTTTTTGATCTTATATTTATTTAAAGCGAGTAAGTCTTAAATGGTTTGCAACTTCCATTTCATTGCATCCTAATCAATATTTTATTATTATGTTTTTTTCTCATCTGTTACAGAGGCATATTCGGAAATTTACCTTTGTATACATGTATTTCGTAGTAGTATAGTAAATATTGAAATGTATTTATAAAAGTATAGTTTCATTTTTTAATCTTCATAAAATAATAAATCAGCTTGAATAAATAATAAAAATACGGAAGATTTCTGTAAAATAAACGGAAGAAAACTGGCGTCCTGGCTGACAGTTTTTTTCCGTAAATTTTACAGATTTTTTTTACAGTGTAGAGGTCCTGTTTACAGCTTCTTTTTGTTCCATACTTGCAGTTTATCCAGCAGGAAGTTTCAGTTAATAGTTGAAAAAAGTTAAATTTCTCACCTCCAAAGAAAGTTTCTAATCTATTTTTAGTTTTATTTTTTTATTTATGTAATTTGTAAAACTAACATAATATATTATCATTGTAATCTTAAGTATATAATGTATGCTTATTTGCAATTTATTAAGCCTAAAACCAGCATGGTTTATGTGACAAGTTATTTTTTAGAAGCAATGTGTAGAGGGAGGAATGTGACACTCCAAATAGGGAGGAATGGGACATGCCCCATAAATATGTCCCTTCTGTAAAGGGGCTGTTCAAATATTACGTAAGCATGTTTTTATCAATTTTTGACCTCTCTTCCCCCTTGTCAGCGGAAATAAGCAAATCGCAAACCCCCCTTAATAATAACATAAGCTAATAGCAACCAAAAGTTGTGGCTGCAAGAGGTAATAAGCAAGTAGGACAAGCAACTTCAGCAGAGCGTGGAGAGCTTGTAACTGTATTATGCATCATTAATGCAATAGGAAATGCAGTACCACCTGTATTTATTTTTCCACACACACGAAGAAGTTTCAAAGATATTTTTATGGAAGGAGCATTGGCCAATCCCAGTGGCTGGATGAATGCAGAAATCTTTTCAAAGGCACTGGGCCATATAGTTCACCAAGCCAACAGTTCAAATGATAATCCAATTTTGTTAACACTAAACAACCACGACAGCCTTGTTACAGTTCAAATAATCAACAAGGCAAGAGAACAATGGTGTTTTTATGTTAACGTTTCCGCCTCATTGCAGCCATAGGCTTCAACCACTAGATATATCAGTATATTCCTCATTTAAAAGCCAGTATAACGCAGCTTGCAATGATTGGTTGACAAACAATCCGAGAAAAACTATTAACATCTACCACACAGCAAAGCTTGTTGGGATTTCCTACCAGGCATCATTCACACCAAAAAATATTGCTTCGGGGTTTAAAAAATCTGGAATATATCCATTCAACAGCGAGTCGTTTGGAGATGAAGAGTTTTTGACATCGTATGTTACAGACCATCCCTTGCCGGTAAATAATGATAATAACAGTAGTTGTCTTCCTTCACCATCTAACCCACCTGACAATCCTGTTAATATCATTGTTAGCATCCTCATCTCATATTTTGTCGCTTAGTCCTGCAGACATACGGCCATTTCCCAAAACCCAGGAATCCCCTGAAGAAAAATAAAAGAAAGAAGAAAGGACGAACAAAGATATTGACAGATACCCCAGACAAGATAGAAATTGAAGAAGCAGAAGCTGCCAGACTAGAAAAAAAAAGCATCAACTAAAACCTGTATGCAAAAAAACTAAAAGTTTAAAAAAACATTTGAGTTTAAAGATGAATCCAGTAATAGTGAAGGGTCAATTTCTTTACACGACACTTCAGATGAAGAAATATTTTATCCTCTTATGCATGATGACGTGGAAATGGAACAAGAGATTGACTGGATGGAGGACAAACCAAACATAGGAGAAAATGAATTTGTGCTTGTCAAATTCCTTACCAAACGGTCAATTGTTTACTATGTTGCAAGAGTGGAGAGCTTTATGATACTGAAAGGTAGAATGCAAAATTTATGAGAAAGGACATGAAAGGATGGAACAAGAGATTGACTGGATGGAGGACAAACCAAACATAGGAGAAAATGAATTTGTGCTTGTCAGATTCCTTACCAAACGGTCAATTGTTTACTATGTTGCAAGAGTAGAGAGCATTTATGATACTGAAAGGGAGAATGCAAAATTTATGAGAAAGGACATGAAAGGATGGAACAAGAGATTGACTGGATGGAGGACAAACCAAACATAGGAGAAAATGAATTTGTGCTTGTCAAATTCCTTACCAAACGGTCAATTGTTTACTATGTTGCAAGAGTGGAGAGCATTTATGATACTGAAAGCTACAATGCAAAATTTATGAGAAAGGATATGAAAGGAAATTTTATTTTTCCTCAACAGGATGACTGTAGCATTATAGATAAAACAGATATTATCATGAAATTACCGCCACCACAATTGGTTGGTGGGACGAGTAGAGCACAGTCTCGATTTTCTTTTAATGAGGACCTTTCTAATTATGACATTCGCTATTTTTTCTGTAATTTTCAAATGTGTCCCAATCCTCCCATACTCATGTCCCACTCCTCCCACCCAGGAGGGAAGATTGGGACAAAATTCTTGAAATTTGTAATTATCCGAGTGTGAAAATAATAAAATGTTTTAACATTGTGTATATTTTTAAAATGTAGTTATAATATGCAAGTTTATTGTGTGAGCTTTTGCGTTTATGAATAAGTAGAGGATTATGAATAAGAATTATTTATGTGAAAAGTGTCCCAATCCTCCCTCCTCTCCCCTACTGTTTCATATTCATTTGAATTTATTTAGGCTTCAGTTCAAAAAATAAAGAACTTTTGCACATTTTGAAGAAAAAAAGAAAATTTTGTCTATTACTCATCCCTTCCTCATCCTGTCTATTACTGTGTATCATCAAATCGGTGTCTGATCTCCATCTGATTTTTCGGTGACTGTTACTGGGGTTCGGACTTTTATTTTTTCGAAATTGAGCAAATAAAAATAGAGTTAACAAATTCAGAGGATCTAGAAGCAGCCAAACGTTAGATGATATATGTAGTTTCATGAGAAAAGAATAGTTTTAAAAGTCTAAATACATTAAAAGGCTCAGCTTAGAACAAGGACGGATTCAGGGGAGGGTCAAAGGGTCAGCTGACCCCTATGTGGCATGAATTTTATTTATGAAAATTATTAAACTTCATTTTTACTTCCATTTACAAAAAAGGAAGTATTGTATTCGCGAAAAAAATTTCACTCAAAAATCGGCCTTCATTTCCATTTTTCTCACCCCCGAATGAATGTTGAGTTTCTTTTTCGATCCGACCACACGTGGATATATGCCTAGGAACGTACAGACACCAGAAATATCCATTTTGACGACCCCCGAGTTAATTACAACGAATTTTCTCGTGACGTCCGTATGTACGTATGTATGTGTGTATGTGTGTATGTATGTATGTGTGTATGTATCTCGCATAACTCAAAAACGGGATGTCCTAGAAAGTTGAAATTTGGTACGTGGACTCCTAGTGGGGTTTAGTTGTGCACCATCTCTTTTGATTGCATTCGTATGTTCCAAAGGGGCACTTTTACACCTTTTTGGGGTAAAATCGTTGTTAACTTCAATGTAAACTCAAGCGGTGCTATAATTTGACCAACACTTGGCGATATATCGCCAGTCTTTTGGTCGCCAAGTTTTATCGCCAACTTGGCGACAAATTTGGACATTTTTTAAATTTTTTTTTAAAATTTGGTTTCAGTTTGGCTACTGTTGGTGATATTTAGAGAGTAAACAATTGAATCACATTGAAGTTGCCAATAATGGGGAAATGACATTTAATTGGAGTAAAAGGAAGTCATGTGATGCACACATCAGCTCGTTTTAGATTGGGAAAAATAGTACATGGAGTCAATGTTAACCTTTTTTTTTTGCTTTGTTCTATAAGTTATTTTTTCTTAGCGCGTCGTAACTCAAAGGATTGACTGGGTTTTTTTTACTGGGCTATTAATATTTTGAGTTTTTTTGTTAAGTTTCAAAAGTATAATATATATATTTAAAGCTTACAGTGACGTATCTAGCTTGTTTGTCCAAAGAAATATGATTTTGATGAAAGTTTGAGGGAATATGATGCATGGAGCAGGTAGCGCCATTGAAAAATTTAGGGGAGAGGGAGGTAATTTGAAAGGGTTGTAATTTTATTTGGGGGGGGGGGGGGAGTAGCTCCATAGCATATGAGGTCATGCTGATACTTTTTACTTCCTTTTACAAAAAAGGAAGTACTGCATTCGCGAAAAAATTTTCACTCAAAAATCGGCCTTCATTTCCATTTTTCTCACTCCCGAATGAATATTGAGTTTTTTTTCGACCCGAAAACACGGGGATATATGCCTAGGAACCTACAGACACCCGAAATATCCATTTTGACGATCCCTGAGTTAATTACAATGAATTTTCTCGTGACGTCCGTAGTGCGTATGTGTGTATGTTTGTATGTATCTCGCATTACTCAAAAATGGTATGTCCTAGAAAGTTGAAATTTTGTACGTAGACTCCTAGTAAGACCTAGTTGTGCACCTTCAATTTTGATTGCATTCGGATGTTTCTAAAGGGGTCTTTTGCCCCTTTTTGGGGAGGAAATCATTGTTAATTTCGATGTAAACTCAAGTGGTGTTATAATTTGTCGGACATTTGGCGATATATCGCCAGTCTCTGTGGTGGCCAAGTTTTGTCGCCAATTTGGCGAAAAATTTGGAGAATTATTTTAAATTTAATTTGGCCACTGTTGGTTATATTTAGAGAGTAAACTATTGAATCATAATAAAACTGCCAATAATAAGAAAATGACATTAAATTGGAGGTCGGCAAGTCTTTAGGTCGGCAAGTTTTGTCACCAACTTGGCGACAAATTTGACGATTTTTTTTTTTTTTGAATCACATTAAAATTGTCAATGATGGGGAAATGACATTAAATTGGAGTAAAAGGAAGTCATGTGATGCACACATACGCTCGTTTATGTTGAGGTATAACGCTGACCATTCAAACTTGACCCCCTCCCCCCTTACAAACATTTCTGGATCCGTCCCTGGCTTAAAACATGCTTAAGACATCGCTCTCTAACCTGAGAGCGATGTCTTAAGCATGTCTGTGACTGGGGCTGTTACCCAAAGTCCAAAAATGACGATTTTCAGGTTATCACTGCATTACAGGAATTCTATACCGCATCGAGTTTTATGAACAGAATTCCGTTAAAAAAAATCCTTTGTAGTTATTTACCAGTGTTAAGAGGGGATGAGTCCCAACCTTTGAAAACACCAGTTTTTACACTCTCCTGAAAAGTAGTTGTTGCGCGTCAGAGTAAGTTTCTAAATTCAAAAACTCTTACCATATTTTTAACCTCTTCAACGCTTCCAAAAGTCGCGGGGCAATGAAATCATTTGTACTGTAGTCTTCAGATATTCCTTCGTGTAGAAATTGTGGCACAAGCATCTTGGACTTTTTAACTTAGAAAAATTTAATTATAGCACAATAAACTACAATGTTAGTTGCAAATAAAAACTTGTTAATTAATAAACACAACATAATGAAGATATCGGTGACGAACTCGCGCGAAATGTGAAGAACTGATAACAACTGCGATAAGAACTGCTACGAGGTGCGCGAGTCCGGCTAATTTATCGAAACTTAACTACTCAGTTCAGTTCAGTTCTTGATCGTTTTCCACAGTAGTGATAGGTGACTTACGTTAATCTGGCTTTGAGGTTGAAAATTATCTGTTCAAAGAAATAATCTTAAATACTGAAGAGGAAATCGGTGGAGTAACAGGGGTGCCCATCTCCCCAAGTTCAATGGCGCAATTTCCCCCCCCCCCCAAAAAAAAACTTTTCTCAACCCTCTTTCCTTTTTTTATTTTTTTTTTCTCTCTATTTTTATTTTATCAATTTTTTATATTTTTTATTTAATTTATTTAAAAACATTTTTATTTAATTAAATTTTTCAATTTTAATTTATTTGTTTTTAATTATTATTGCCATTATTATTTTATTTGAAAAGTTCTTTGCTATGCCAATGACATACACACACAGACTCACGAATAAATAAATGAAATGAAACATAAACAGAATAAAATAAAATAAAATAAATAATTTGAATTAGAAATAAATCATTAAACAAATGAATATGAATAAAGTTTTTTAAAAAAATTTAAAATATCCCCCTCCCCAAAATTTTGATGGCTGAACTTGCGCCATAATCCCCCCCCCCCCTCCTGTGGAGTAAACAAGTGGAGTAAAACAGCAGAAAATCAAAGCGGTCGCTGCTTATCCCGCTCACAGAATTTAGAAATTCACAACAATAAATAAATAAATAAAACACTTTCGAAAAGAGAAGAAAGAGAGAGAAAGAAACTAACAAACAGCCATTTATATTTTAAAGACAATTTACAGCTCTTGCTAGAAGGAGGTTTTTGAACTTCGCAAGTTTAAATTGATTTTCTCAGAATTTTTAAAGTGGAGAGTTTTTTTTTTTTTTTATCTATGCTTGCTATTCGCAAGACAAGAAACCAGTCACAAAACCTGTTTAGTTGCTGCCGACGCTTCAGCAATGGCCTTATAATTATTTTTGTTTGTCTTGAGACGCATTTTTGCAGCAAGACACTAATAATATAAACAATATTTCAAAGGAAAGTTTCTTATCGTAGCTCTATCCACCATTTTCATTGTGTGACGTTGTTTTTCAACTCAGTAGTGCGTCTGATTCATTGGCAAGTTTCTTCTAACTTCATCGAAACGAAATCACGTAAATAATTTTGAAACTAAATAAAGTGTAGAAAGCGAGGAAACTATTGTTTGAGTAAAGTGATTCCAGAAAAAGAAAGAAAAAAAAATATTTATATTAATTTGAATTTTTGGTATCTTGAATTGTATGTTTTTCGCAATCACGAGCGTGTGTGTTTGTGCAGGCGCATGAATGTGTGTATATGTATGCATGTGTGTGCGTGTTGTGTATGCAGTGCTGTGTGTGTAGGCGTTCGTGTGTGTGTGTGTATGTAGGCATATGTGTTTGTGTCTGTGCGCAGGCATGAGTGTATGTATGTGTGTCTAGGAGTGTGTGTTTGTATCTGTGCGCAGGCACTTGGCGCACTTGTTAGAATTTTTTTAATTTGATTGTTTTTCGCACGTACATTTTGAAAGCACATTTGCAAATTTTCTTATATATTTTTAAAGTGAAAAGTATCACTGCAAACCGTGAACTGAATTATGCAAATGTTCTGTCCTTATAAGTTAAGGAAACAAGATGTTTTTTTGGCTTTAGAAGGTTATGCCGTTAATTTGGTGAGCAACAAAGATCGTAGATATGAAATTCATGTATGTTATAATATCTTCAATAAAAGATTTGCATTTAAATAAGTGTCTTCTGATCTCCACAGACGGAAATTGTTATTTTCATGGTGGATGTAAGTTATAAACGCTATTAGCGGTAATATATTCTACATTGGTTATGGGGCCTTAAAAACCCTGATAAATAACTATAGACTTTTCGTCATATTGCTGGACTTGATATATCAGAAAAGAATGGAGAACAGCCTAGAAGAAAATTACAGTAGTATCAACTTTCCAAAGCTGAATGCGTTCAACTATAGTTCATGGAAGTGTGATGTAAAAGTTGTTCTAATTGACAGAGGATGTTGGGAATTCATCGTCGGGGAACCAAAACAACCAGCAGAAACATCCCCGGAAGCACTGATAAGAAATTTCGAGCAGAGGAAAGCCAGAGCTTACACAACAATTTACACAAGTGTTGAACGGCAATATTTAAAATTGATTCAGTGTACCGAAGATGGAAAAGAAGCTTGGACTATTTTAAAGGAAAACTTCGAACCTTGTTCCCGTGCTCGTATAGCAACTTTAATCGATGAATTTTATGAACTGAGATATTATCCAGATGAAGAAACAGTTGGAATCTTCTGCCAAAGAGTAAAGGAAAAGCAACTTCAAATCAAAGATGCTGGATTTGAAATACCTGAACTGTTAGTAACATTTCAGTTAATTAGAAGACTACCTAAAGAGTTTGAAAACCTTGTTCAAATATTATATCGCCTGGATGATAATGAATTCACTTACAACAATGTGGAAAAGCAGTTAATAAGCGAATCGGGAAGAATTCAGTTAAAGATGAAAGACGAGGGATATCTACCCGTAGATAACGCACACATTTCCAAATTGGAAGACTGTTCGAACTTGAATACAACCCCTAAATGGAAGAAAAGTCAGTTCTCAAGCGTTAACAGTGGAAGCAAGCTGAGGCAAACATCGCATGAAAGACGAAATCTTCTGGGGCCGTGCACATTTTGTGGAAAGAACAATCATTTATCTAAAAACTGTTATTTCAAGAACAGAAGAAAACCGGATGTCAAAAGTAAATCGTCTCAACCAGACAGCCGCATTTTTTACACGGAACATATGGAAGTGCAGAATTCGTCAGTCTCAAGTAACGAAGATACGATAGAACTCGGGGAATTTTTGATAGACAGTGCAGCAACAGGAAATTTTTGCAACAACAAAGAATGGTTTGAATTCATTTATCCTGTATCTAAACGTGAAGTTTTAATTGGGGATAAAAATTGCACTAGTGAAATAAAGGGCATAGGTGATATAGTGTTTTATGTGAAAGATAATGGAAATTTTGTGAAATTAATTCTTAAAAATGTTTATTATACACCTAATATGCGTAGGAATTTAATTGGAGGTGCAAATATTGATTTAAGAGGGTACAAAATAATTTGGTGTAATAATAAAATGAGAATTTTTACTAAAGATGATGAATATTTCTTAACAGCTCATAGAGTAGGGAAATTGTATGTTATTTACGGTATACCTAACTATAGGAAATCTGAAATATTTAATGTGAATGCATATAATGTTTCCATTAACATAAATGATCTGCATAAAAGATTTGGTCATGTTAATGCTAATTTACTAAAAAATATGAGTGTTAACAATAGTGTCAAAGGTATTGAAAACGTAACGGGAAATTTCGATTCTTGTGTGACTTGTAAAATTGCTAAATCTACTAGAGTTTCTTTAAACAGAAATTATGGAACATTAACTAATAATGTGTTGGATAAATGTTATATGGATTTGTGGGGTCCCGCTCCAGTTCGTTCGCTGGGAGGTAGTTTGTATTTTTTATCGATAATAGACGACTATTCTAGAAAAGTAGATGTATTTACGATAAAAAAACAAAAGTGAAGTATTTGATTGCTTTAAATCCTATCTAGCCAGATCTGAACGTACATTAAATTGTAAATTAAAATCAGTTAGAACTGATAATGGCTTAGAGTTTTGCCATAAGCAATTCGAAAAATTTCTAAATGAACGTGGGATAAAAATTGAACGATCTTCTGTTTCTACACCTCAACAAGTAGGCGTAGCAGAAAGATTTAACCGTACAGCTTTAGATGGAGTTAGAGCATTATTGCATGACAGTGGATTGCAAGAAAGGTTTTGGGCTGAAGCCCTGCATACTTTCGTTCACATTTACAATCGTTGTGAGCATAAACTTACAAAAGGTAAAACACCAATTGAAATTTGGAGTGGTCATAAACCTTCAGTACAACATTTCAGATTATTTGGATCGCTAGCATATGTACATATTCCTAAAGTTAAAAGGCATAAATTAAACGACAGAGCTAAAATTGGCATACTTGTCGGATATGCAACAAATAGAAAAGGGTATAGAATTTGGTTACCGAAAGAAAAAACTATAGAAGAAACTATTCATGTTAGTATAGACGAGCGTAAAAACGGAGTAGAAAGTCTTTTCGGTGAAGGTCGTAAAAATGAGTACGCAAACTTTAAAATTGGTACGCTAAATTGGCCGATTGAAGAGGAACATGAAATTATTGAGGAACAAAAATCTGACGCTGATAGAAAACTAAAACCTTTAAACATTTCTGAGTGGGAAAGAAAAGAACGACCGCGAAAAAAGAGCAATAGAGTTGACGTCTATTACTATCCACCTGAGGGAAAACCTAGGTTAAGATCTTTAAAAAAAGTAAAAGAATATTGTGAGGAGCAACAAATCGAATTTAAACCTGATGCATTTTTGTTTAAGCCGAAAAATGATAAAACACCGGAGTCAAAAAATGAAAATAGTGACGAGTCTAATTCGGAGAACGAAAATAATTTTACTTGTGACGAAATAGATTTCGCTTTATTTCAGGACGAAGTAAATAACGTAGAATTACCTAGAACCTTCCAGGAAAGTCAAAATGTTCCAGAAAAACTTGAATGGGATCGAGCGATGAATGAAGAATTAAAAATATTCAAAGAAAGAAAAGTATTTACTTTAGTTGAACCCCCCAAAAATTCTAGAATCATAGGAAACCGTTGGGTATATAGCATAAAAAGGGATGATAAGAATAAAATTAAAAAATTCCGTGCAAGATTAGTAGCTCTTGGTTGGAAACAGCGGGCAAACATTGATTACAATTTGGTGTTCTCGCCAGTCATTTGTTTTTCAATTGTTCGATTGTTTTTCATTTTATTTGTATCCGTGCTATGTTGGTCTCATGTACATTTAGACATAAAATCTGCCTATTTGTATGGAAGTCTAAATGAGAAGGTATACATGACCCAACCTGTTGGACATGAAGTTAAAGGTGAAGAACATAAGGTTTGGTTGCTTAATAAAGCACTGTATGGGCTTCATCAAAGCGGAAGACAATGGAATTTGGAGTTAGACTCTAATTTACTCAAACTTGGGTTTGAAAAAATGAAATGGTGTAATTGTACTTATAAACTTAAAGATGAAATAGTTTTGTTGGTTTACGTAGATGATTTAATATTATTTGGGAAAAGTAAAAGTAAAATTGATGAAATTATAGCATTACTAAAAAGTAAGTTTGACGTCGTAAATTTGGGGGAAATTAAATTTTTACTGGGTGTAAATTTTGAAAAGATTGGCAATAAAATTTATTTGCATCAAGAAACTTATATAAATAAACTAATGGAAAAATTTAAAGATTTGCCAAGAAATCATGTTAATTTACCTTTCAAAAACAGTGTTGAATTACCTCAAAGGGTTAACGAGAAAGAAATTGTGGAAAATGATGTAATGAAAAAATACCCGTATAGAACTTTGATTGGGTGTTTATCATTTCTAGCTGCGAGAAGCAGACCAGATATTTCTTTTGCAGTAAATGTCATGTCTCAATTTTGCAATGGTTATTTGTTTAAACATTGGACTGTTACTGTAGATATCATGAATTATGTGTTTAATACTAAAAGTTTAAAAATTAATTTGTCGAATGTTAACAATTCTAGTTTAATTGCGTATTCTGATGCAAACTGGGGTTATAAGTTAACGAATAGGTATTCTACAAGTGGGCATATTGTTTATTTTGCCGGTATTCCATTTAACTGGAAATCGAATAAACAGAAATCAATCGCTCTTAGTTCAATGGAATCTGAATTTGTATCTCTAACAGAAAGTGTTAAAGAACTTGTATGGTTTTCGAGAGTATTAAAAGAAATTAATGTCGTTAAAAACTTAAATATTCCTATACAATTTTGTGATAATCAATCTGCTATATATTTTTCTAAAAATTCACCAGAAAATGTTAAAACTAAGCATATAGATATAAAATATCAATTCATAAGAGATCTGATCAAAGAAAACTTATTTAATTTAAGTTATATCAGTAGTAAAAATAATTTAGCAGATTTCTTAACAAAACCTTTATCAAAGGAAAAACTTCAGTATATTGTGAATATTATTTTTGAACTAAGAAAGAATGAATGTACGCCCGATGGGGCCGATTGTTAGAATTTTTTTAATTTGATTGTTTTTCGCACGTACATTTTGAAAGCACATTTGCAAATTTTCTTATATATTTTTAAAGTGAAAAGTATCACTGCAAACCGTGAACTGAATTATGCAAATGTTCTGTCCTTATAAGTTAAGGAAACAAGATGTTTTTTTGGCTTTAGAAGGTTATGCCGTTAATTTGGTGAGCAACAAAGATCGTAGATATGAAATTCATGTATGTTATAATATCTTCAATAAAAGATTTGCATTTAAATAAGTGTCTTCTGATCTCCACAGACGGAAATTGTTATTTTCATGGTGGATGTAAGTTATAAACGCTATTAGCGGTAATATATTCTACAGCACTCATACCTGTGGCGCACACATGTGGCATATGGCGCACACATACTGTGCGCAGGCATGAGTATGTGTATGTGTGTGTAGTGCTGTGTTTGTGTATGTATGTGTGTGTGTATGCGTGTGTATGTAGGATATGGACGCAACCTGGAGACGGTTTTCGCAAGAGGAGCAGCATCGTGAGGCCGGTGGTGCTGCAGAGGGTGCTGGTGGAAAAATAAAATGATAGAACGCCAAAACAGTCAAATGAGAACAATAAGCAATCGTTATTGCTCAAAAAAAAAAACAAAAAAAAAACGGAAGAAATGCGAATGGCTCATCTAAAACAGAAGTTCGCGAAAGTGGTAGACCCTGTGTTAAGAAGAATGCAAAGTTTACTTTTGTAAAGTTTACTTTATGAGAATACCAAAATATGCGTAAAAAATGTAATTTACGCTCTTAAGAAATATTTTTAAAAAACAGCTATACAGTCAAATCTTGTTAAGACGAACTCAAAAGGACATTAAATATTAATTTGTCTTAACCATAGTTCGTCTTCTCCGGAACAAAAAATAAAGAGCGTTATGTATAAATGCAATTGGACGGGGATCAAAAATGTAATTCGGTTAAGCAGTCATTCGTCTTAGTAATGATTCGTCTTAGGCGTGTTTGCATTAATGAGGTTTGACTGTGTTTTCATTATGCCCCAAGTATGAGGCAAGTTCATCATAACAAAAACTAAGACACAAAACATTTAAACTTGAAAAATTGCAATCGAGAGAATCGTATCGCGTTGATTGCAAGAAAAAAAGAACCAATAAAATTTCCGACAAATCCTGTAGTCTTTTCATCCACAAGTTTACCTGTTTTGGATTAAAAAAGTTTTTTTTTTTTTTGTAGCCCCACAACACATGTGATGCAGTTCTCTTCAAACTTGTGCGATTTATTTATATTTTATTTTACATATCTGAAAAAAAGGGTATTTCTTTAGATGCTGCCCATAAAATGATGTTACACTTTTTTTAATCATATTAAACCCCTGCCCCCCCTTCCTTAAAGTGTCACACTTCAAATTACCGTCCCCCCTTCTCTTGTCGCATGTCGCGCTACATTACATAAACGTATTATTATAATAAATGTCACACTTGTTATAACCCCCTGCCTCGCCCTTGTTACGAAGTGTCACAAACTCAAAGCGTCCAGGTCCGTCACCCCGAATATTCTCCAGGAGTGGGGGTGGGAGGGGGGGCATACTCAATGCAAATTTTGCCACTAAACTACAAAAATCACATTCACTTATGTTAGGAAGCATTCATTTTTCTAAGCGGGGGGGAGGGGAAAATTGAGCCCCCCCCCAAATGGTGACATCCTTTGCGAACGACCCCTTATCGAAGAAATGGGTACCGATAAAAAAATCTGTTGAAAAACGTTTCTGCTACGGGAATTTCAAAGACAGAAACGAAGAAAAAATCATCTTGTGGCAGAATATCTCTTTCCTCAGCTTATTTCTTATTCCTGATTTTTTGAGCAATCACGATTGCTTATTGCTTTCATTTGACTGTTTTGATGTGCTATCATTTTATTTTCTCACCAGCACCCTCTGCAGCATCACCGTCGACCGGCTCCACACGATGCTGCTCTTATAGCGAAAACCGTCAATATCCTACTACACTTACACGCATACATACATGCACGTACACACACATACATACACACACATACATACACCTACACACACAAACACATACGTACACTCAAACACATACAAACGCATACATGCAGACACCTACACATACACCTACACCCACACACTCATGCCTGCACACAGACACAAACACATATGCCTACACACACAGACACATTACCCCCCACACACAAACACTCATACACACAACTCCCCACACACTCATACCTGCACACAGACACACACACACACCTATACACACACGAACGCCTACACCCACGCGCGTACACACACATCACTGCATACACAACAGGCACACACATGCATACATACACACACACGAATGCCTACACACACACCCGTACACACACAACACTGCGTACACAACATGCACACACATGCTTACATACACACACATACGCACGCACCCACACACATGCGCCTACACAAACACACACGCGCATACATACACACACACGCTCGTGATTTCGAAAAACATAATTTGAATTCAAGATGCCAAAAATTCAAATTATTTTTACTGTGCAATCACGATTGCTTATTGCTTTCATTTGACTGTTTTGATGTCCTATCATTTTATATTCTCACCGCCACCCTCCGCACCATCACCGTGGACCGGCCGCCTCACGATGCTGCTCCTATAGCGAAAGTCGTCTCCAGGTTGCGTCAATATCCTACACTTACACGCATACATACACGCACGTACACACACACAAACACATACACACACACACATACACTCACATACATACACAAACACATACATACACCTACACACATAAACACATACATACACCTAAACACATACATACACCTAAACACATACATACACCTGCACACATAAATAAACACATACATACACCTATACACATACGCAAACACATTCACACACACGCATACATACAGACACCTACACATACACACACACCTACACACAACTACCCACACACTCATGCCTACACACACATACACATTCCCCCCCCCCCTACCACAAACACTCATACACACAACTGCCCACACACTCATACCTGCACACAGACACAAACACACACGCCTACATACACACACACACACACACACACACAACTCGTGATTGCGAAAAACATAATTTGAATTTCAGATGTCCAAATTCAATTTTTTTTTTTTTTTTTTTTTTGTCATATTCTTTCAGCGTAACTTTGGAGTCGTATTTGTTTTAGAGCAACCTTTCTGAGTTCTATAAAATAGAGTGCTTTTATGGCTACTGGTGCAAGAAGACAGGTTCAAACACTCGAGCGGAGGAAAAATGTTACAAGGTGACAGTAAGGAACATTTTAATTGGAATAAGATGTAACAGGAAAGAAAGCAGATAAAAACCTCCATGAAAGCAAAAAAAAAAAAAAAAAAACGAGCTGATGTGTGCATTACATGACTTCCTTCTACTCCAATTTCATGTCATTTCCTCATTATTGGCAGTTTTAATGTGATTCAATAGTTTACTCTCTAAATATCACCAACAGTGGCCAAATTGAAACCAGATTTAGAAAAAATATATATATATGAATTTGAATTTTTGTCATCTTGAATTCAAATTATGTTTTTCGCAATCACGAGCGTGTGTGTGTATGTATGCGCGTGTGTGTTTGTGTAGGTGCATGTATGTGGGTGCGTGTGTTTGTGAGTATATGTATGCATGTGTGTGCGTGTTGTGTATGCATTGCTGTGGATGTAGGCGTTCGTGTGTGTGTGTGTATGTAGGCATGTGTGTTTGTGTCTGTGTGCAGGCATGAGTGTGTGTATGTGTGTGTGTAGGAGTGTGTGTATGTGTAGGTGTGTGTGTAGGTGTGTGTATGTATGCGTGTGTGTGTAGATATGGACGCAACCTGGAGACGGTTTTTGCAGGAGGAGCAGCATCGTGAGGAGGCCGGCCGAGGGTGATGCTGAAGAGGGTGCTGACGGGAAAATAAAATCAGCGTAACGCCAAAAAACGTCAAATGAGAACAATAAGCAATCGTGATTGCTCAAAAAATCGCCAAATTTGTTGCCAAGTTCGGCGACCAAACTTGGCGACCAAAATACTGGCGGTATATCGCCAATTGTCCGCCAAATTAGAACACAACTTGAGCTTACATCGAAATTACCAAAGATTTTTCAGTTAAATCATTGGCAATTTCGATGTTCTCCATTTTAAAGCCAAACTCAGCATTCTTTTAAATTAACCACGACTCTTCTTGGTTTTTCTAAAGTCAGCAATTACATTGTTACTAAACAAACTCATGTGTGCAGCTCATGACTTCTTTTTACACCACTTTAATGTTATTTCCCCATTATTGCAATTTTAATGTGATTCTCTCTCTAACTCTCTAAATATCACCAACCGGCCAAACTAAAACCAGATTTAAAAAAAAAGGCTCAAATTCATCGCCAAGTCGGCGACAAAACTTGGCGACCAAAAGACTGGCGATATATCGCTGAGTGTCCGCCAAATTATAACACCACTTGAGTTTGCATCGAAATTAACAATGATTTCCCCCCAAAAATGTGCAAAAAACCCTTTAGAAACACCCGAATGCAACCAAGAGGGAAGGTGCACAACTAGACCCCACTAGAAGTCTACGTACCAAAATTTCAAATTTCTAGGATATACCGTTCTAGAGGTATGCGACATACATACGCATATCCGCACATACATACATACGTACATACAGACGTCACGAGAAAACTCGTTTGTAGCTAACTCGGTAATAGTGAAAATGGATATTTCGCGTGTCTATACGTTCTTCGGCACTTATCCATGTGTGGTCGGGTTGAAAAAAAACTCAACATTCATTCGGGGGTGAGCAAAATAGAAATGAAGATCGATTTTTGAGTGAAAATTTTTTTGCGAATACAATACTTCCTTTTTTGTAAAAGGAAGTAAAAATAGCTACACTCAAAACTGATATATACGTGAATACCTATTTTGAGTCATTTTAGAGGAGGGCCAAAACAATTTTTGGATTAAGAATTTCAAGATTTTTTTAAAAAGGCTTTCTACTTACTTTTCTTATCTGATTCCAATGAGGATTATTCTGTATTGTTGTGCTTCTTATAACTAGTATTTTGGGGGAATATTGCCTTTGGGGGATTCTAATGGAAATTTTCGATCACTTTTGTCCTTATAAAAATGTTGGACATGTTTCACAATAATTTAACGCAGTTAGGGACATAATGTATGGTGGGAAGTAGAGATAGGGTAGGAGGTCCCAAGGTAGAGGGGATTCCTGATTTCATTTTCGTGAGAAGTTATGAAATAACCTGTTACATAATCCTGTTCTAGAATAGTAACAAACGTAGTTTGGATGTATGTATGATAAATACATGCATCTAAACTACATGGTTACTCTCTCTATTGTAGAAGTAAACTCAGTGTAAAATAAAATTATCAAAACTTAAGCAATTTTTAATTACAGTCATTCATTAATGGCTTACGTTAAAATGTTTTGATATTATACCAAAAACTTCATTAGAGAATTGCATTACTATTGCAGAGGGGAGTAAGAGTTCCCCCCCCCCTCTTCTGGATTCTAACGCAGAAATAGACAATTTAGGTTCATTGATTAAGAGCTAAATACAAACATGTGAGTACACATCGAAATTTTCTTTCCTAGTATTTTGAAAACCCGGAATGATCACGCACACTCACTATCATTAAAATAAAACCTTTCTTTCTCCAGGCATCCAGTGATCTCCAACTAAACTAAAAAATAATTTCCCGCTTACAAAATAATGAAGCAGCGATCTGTATTGAAACGAAATTTCCTGAAACCATTTAAAGTCGATTCCCTTCTCTTATTTGCGTAATACTTTTTGCTCTTCTCCAAATAAGCACTCACTCCCAAAAGACAAACTTTCCGCTCTGTTATTACGACCTTCGACTGGGATAGCCTTACTCTGAAGCATTCCCCATCTTTTAAATTATATAGTCGGTTTTTTCTTTTCTTTTTTTCGGTAGGAGTATGGGGCATGCTAGAACTCTCATAGTTCCTAGCAAGGCTAAGCGGATGTTGGTATAAATTACTTCCGGCTATTCCGCCGCGTTCGTCTTGTCATAGAAACACTGAGAAGTCCGATGCGTTTTCGATGTATCTATGCGCTTTAGATATTCCACAAATTTCGTTTTTTTTTTTTTTTTTTTTATTTGAGCAATCACGATTGCTTATTGCTTTCATTTGACTGTTTTTGGCGTGCTATCATTTTATTCTCCCACCAGCACCCTCCGCACCATCACCGTCGACCGGCTAATCACGATGCTGCTCCTATAGCGAAAGCCATCTCCAGGTTGCATCCATGTCCTACACACACGCGCATACATACACAACTACTAGCACGCACGCACACACATACACAACTACTAGCACGCACGCACACACACACACAAACACATACACACACATACACCTTCATACACCTACACTCAAAAACACATACACACACTCACAAACACATACACACGCATACATACAAACACCTACACATTCACACACACACACACAAAAACATTCACACACATACACACAACCACCCACACATTCATGCCTGCACACAGACACAAACACATATGCCTACACAAACATACACATACCCCCCCACACACACACATTCATACACAAGTACCCACACACTTTTGCCAGCACACAGACACAAACACACATGCCTACACACACATACACATACCCCCTACACACAAACATATATGCCTACACACACATACACATACCCCTACGCACAAACACACATACCCCCACACACAAGCACACACGCCTACACAAACATACACATACCCCCCCACACACACACACACACATTCATACACAAGTACCCACACACTTTTGCCAGCACACAGACACAAACACACATGCCTACACACACATACACATACCCCCTACACACAGACATATATGCCTACACACACATACACATACCCCCACACACAAACACACATACCCCCACACACAAGCACACACGCCTACATACACACACTCGTGATTGCGAAAAACATAATTTGAATTCAAAACATCAAAATTCAAATTAATTTAATTAATTTTTTTAAATGTGAATAGACATCAATATCTTTTTCCCATATAGTAAAAAAAAAGTAATAATACCTTTTCCGTCGCAATTCCGTTTGAAATAGCTGAATGTGTCACAAGTACAGTAAGCTTTAAGCGTGAATTGCTTGATACCAAATAAATAAAGAATAGCATAGGGATTTCTTCTCTGAAATGTGCATTTTTATATGTACAGATACATGTGCAAACTTGTTTAAACAAATATTTTATACATACTGTTGTTTTTACTGTTAGAGGCAAAATAAATTAAAAATTCAGGTTAAAAGAGAATAACATTGATGTGTTTTGTATTTCATGCTTTTTTGATGTCGATGTTTAACATTTAAAGGGGAAAAAAAGGCAATCACGAGTTGTGTGTGTGTGTGTATGTAGGCGTGTGTGTTTGTGTCTAGGCATGAGTGTGTGGGTGTGTATGCGTGTGTTTTGTGTCTGTGTGCAGCAGGCATGAGTGTGTGGGCGTGTGTGTATGTAGGCGTGTGTGTTTGTGTCTAGGCATGAGTGTATGGGTATGTATGCGTGTGTTTTGTGTCTGTGTGCAGCAGGCATGAGTGTGTGGGCGTGTGTGTATGTAGGCGTGTGTGTTTGTGTCTAGGCATGAGTGTGTGGGTATGTATGCGTGTGTTTTGTGTCTGTGTGCAGCAGGCATGAGTGTGTGGGCGTGTGTGTATGTAGGCGTGTGTGTTTGTGTCTAGGCATGAGTGTGTGGGTATGTATGCGTGTGTTTTGTGTCTGTGTGCAGCAGGCATGAGTGTGTGGGCGTGTGTGTATGTAGGCGTGTGTGTTTGTGTCTAGGCATGAGTGTGTGGGTATGTATGCGTGTATTTTGTGTCTGTGTGCAGCAGGCATGAGTGTGTGGGCGTGTGTGTATGTAGGCGTGTGTGTTTGTGTCTAGGCATAAGTGTGTGGGTATGTATGCGTGTATTTTGTGTCTGTGTGCAGCAGGCATGAGTGTGTGGGCGTGTGTGTATGTAGGCGTGTGTGTTTGTGTCTAGGCATGAGTGTGTGGGTATGTATGCGTGTATTTTGTGTCTGTGTGCAGCAGGCATGAGTGTGTGGGCGTGTGTGTATGTAGGCGTGTGTGTTTGTGTCTAGGCATAAGTGTGTGGGTATGTATGCGTGTGTTTTGTGTCTGTGTGCAGCAGGCATGAGTGTGTGGGCGTGTGTGTATGTAGGCGTGTGTGTATGTAGGCGTGTGTGTTTGTGTCTAGGCATGAGTGTGTGGGTATGTATGCGTGTATTTTGTGTCTGTGTGCAGCAGGCATGAGTGTGTAAGCGTGTGTGTATGTAGGCGTGTGTGTTTGTGTCTAGGCATGAGTGTGTGGGTATGTATGCGTGTATTTTGTGTCTGTGTGCAGCAGGCATGAGTGTGTGGGCGTGTGTGTATGTAGGCGTGTGTGTTTGTGTCTAGGCATGAGTGTGTGGGTATGTATGCGTGTATTTTGTGTCTGTGTGCAGCAGGCATGAGTGTGTGGGCGTGTGTGTATGTAGGCGTGTGTGTTTGTGTCTAGGCATGAGTGTGTGGGTATGTATGCGTGTGTTTTGTGTCTGTGTGCAGCAGGCATGAGTGTGTGGGCGTGTGTGTATGTAGGCGTGTGTGTTTGTGTCTAGGCATGAGTGTGTGGGTATGTATGCGTGTGTTTTGTGTCTGTGTGCAGCAGGCATGAGTGTGTGGGCGTGTGTGTATGTAGGCGTGTGTGTTTGTGTCTAGGCATGAGTGTGTGGGTATGTATGCGTGTATTTTGTGTCTGTGTGCAGCAGGCATGAGTGTGTGGGCGTGTGTGTATGTAGGCGTGTGTGTTTGTGTCTAGGCATAAGTGTGTGGGTATGTATGCGTGTATTTTGTGTCTGTGTGCAGCAGGCATGAGTGTGTGGGCGTGTGTGTATGTAGGCGTGAGTGTTTGTGTCTAGGCATGAGTGTGTGGGTATGTATGCGTGTGTTTTGTGTCTGTGTGCGGCAGGCATGAGTGTGTGGGCGTGTGTGTATGTAGGCGTGTGTGTTTGTGTCTAGGCATGAGTGTGTGGGTATGTATGCGTGTGTTTTGTGTCTGTGTGCAGCAGGCATGAGTGTGTGGGCGTGTGTGTATGTAGGCGTGTGTGTTTGTGTCTAGGCATGAGTGTGTGGGTATGTATGCGTGTGTTTTGTGTCTGTGTGCAGCAGGCATGAGTGTGTGGGCGTGTGTGTATGTAGGCGTGTGTGTTTGTGTCTAGGCATGAGTGTGTGGGTATGTATGCGTGTGTTTTGTGTCTGTGTGCAGCAGGCATGAGTGTGAGGGCGTGTGTGTATGTAGGCGTGTGTGTTTGTCTAGGCATGAGTGTGTGGGTATGTATGCGTGTGTTTTGTGTCTGTGTGCAGCAGGCATGAGTGTGTGGGCGTGTGTGTATGTAGGCGTGTGTGTTTGTGTCTAGGCATGAGTGTGTGGGTATGTATGCGTGTGTTTTGTGTCTGTGTGCAGCAGGCATGAGTGTGTGGGCGTGTGTGTATGTAAGCGTGTGTGTTTGTGTCTAGGCATGAGTGTGTGGGTATGTATGCGTGTATTTTGTGTCTGTGTGCAGCAGGCATGAGTGTGTGGGCGTGTGTGTTTGTGTCTAGGCATGAGTGTGTGGGTATGTATGCGTGTATTTTGTGTCTGTGTGCAGCAGGCATGAGTGTGTGGGCGTGTGTGTATGTAGGCGTGTGTGTTTGTGTCTAGGCATGAGTGTGTGGGTATGTATGCGTGTGTTTTGTGTCTGTGTGCAGCAGGCATGAGTGTGTGGGCGTGTGTGTATGTAGGCGTGTGTGTTTGTGTCTAGGCATGAGTGTGTGGGTATGTATGCGTGTATTTTGTGTCTGTGTGCAGCAGGCATGAGTGTGTGGGCGTGTGTGTATGTAGGCGTGTGTGTTTGTGTCTAGGCATAAGTGTGTGGGTATGTATGCGTGTATTTTGTGTCTGTGTGCAGCAGGCATGAGTGTGTGGGCGTGTGTGTATGTAGGCGTGTGTGTTTGTGTCTAGGCATGAGTGTGTGGGTATGTATGCGTGTATTTTGTGTCTGTGTGCAGCAGGCATGAGTGTGTGGGCGTGTGTGTATGTAGGCGTGTGTGTTTGTGTCTAGGCATAAGTGTGTGGGTATGTATGCGTGTGTTTTGTGTCTGTGTGCAGCAGGCATGAGTGTGTGGGCGTGTGTGTATGTAGGCGTGTGTGTATGTAGGCGTGTGTGTTTGTGTCTAGGCATGAGTGTGTGGGTATGTATGCGTGTATTTTGTGTCTGTGTGCAGCAGGCATGAGTGTGTGGGCGTGTGTGTATGTAGGCGTGTGTGTTTGTGTCTAGGCATGAGTGTGTGGGTATGTATGCGTGTATTTTGTGTCTGTGTGCAGCAGGCATGAGTGTGTGGGCGTGTGTGTATGTAGGCGTGTGTGTTTGTGTCTAGGCATGAGTGTGTGGGTATGTATGCGTGTATTTTGTGTCTGTGTGCAGCAGGCATGAGTGTGTGGGCGTGTGTGTATGTAGGCGTGTGTGTTTGTGTCTAGGCATGAGTGTGTGGGTATGTATGCGTGTGTTTTGTGTCTGTGTGCAGCAGGCATGAGTGTGTGGGCGTGTGTGTATGTAGGCGTGTGTGTTTGTGTCTAGGCATGAGTGTGTGGGTATGTATGCGTGTGTTTTGTGTCTGTGTGCAGCAGGCATGAGTGTGTGGGCGTGTGTGTATGTAGGCGTGTGTGTTTGTGTCTAGGCATGAGTGTGTGGGTATGTATGCGTGTATTTTGTGTCTGTGTGCAGCAGGCATGAGTGTGTGGGCGTGTGTGTATGTAGGCGTGTGTGTTTGTGTCTAGGCATAAGTGTGTGGGTATGTATGCGTGTATTTTGTGTCTGTGTGCAGCAGGCATGAGTGTGTGGGCGTGTGTGTATGTAGGCGTGAGTGTTTGTGTCTAGGCATGAGTGTGTGGGTATGTATGCGTGTGTTTTGTGTCTGTGTGCGGCAGGCATGAGTGTGTGGGCGTGTGTGTATGTAGGCGTGTGTGTTTGTGTCTAGGCATGAGTGTGTGGGTATGTATGCGTGTGTTTTGTGTCTGTGTGCAGCAGGCATGAGTGTGTGGGCGTGTGTGTATGTAGGCGTGTGTGTTTGTGTCTAGGCATGAGTGTGTGGGTATGTATGCGTGTGTTTTGTGTCTGTGTGCAGCAGGCATGAGTGTGTGGGCGTGTGTGTATGTAGGCGTGTGTGTTTGTGTCTAGGCATGAGTGTGTGGGTATGTATGCGTGTGTTTTGTGTCTGTGTGCAGCAGGCATGAGTGTGAGGGCGTGTGTGTATGTAGGCGTGTGTGTTTGTCTAGGCATGAGTGTGTGGGTATGTATGCGTGTGTTTTGTGTCTGTGTGCAGCAGGCATGAGTGTGTGGGCGTGTGTGTATGTAGGCGTGTGTGTTTGTGTCTAGGCATGAGTGTGTGGGTATGTATGCGTGTGTTTTGTGTCTGTGTGCAGCAGGCATGAGTGTGTGGGCGTGTGTGTATGTAAGCGTGTGTGTTTGTGTCTAGGCATGAGTGTGTGGGTATGTATGCGTGTATTTTGTGTCTGTGTGCAGCAGGCATGAGTGTGTGGGCGTGTGTGTTTGTGTCTAGGCATGAGTGTGTGGGTATGTATGCGTGTATTTTGTGTCTGTGTGCAGCAGGCATGAGTGTGTGGGCGTGTGTGTATGTAGGCGTGTGTGTTTGTGTCTAGGCATGAGTGTGTGGGTATGTATGCGTGTATTTTGTGTCTGTGTGCAGCAGGCATGAGTGTGTATGTGTGTGTGCATGCATGAGTGTATGTAGGTGTGTGTATGTATGCGTGTGTGTTTGTGTCTGCGTGCAGGCAAGAGTGTGTGTATGTATGCGTGTGTGTAGCATATGGACGAAACCTGGAGACGATTTTCGCTGGAGCAGCCGCATCGGGAGTGGCCGGTCGACGGTGTTGCTGCAGAGGGAGGCGGGGGGAAAATAAAATCATAAGAACATCATTCAAAGATCAAGTGAGAACAATAAGCAATGTCATTGCGCCAAAAAAAAAAAAAACGATTTTGGATGTTTAATAAAATTATAGTTTTTTCTCCGTAAGCTACTGAATTATAAATCGAAACCATGTATTTGTGCACAATATTAGTTGCATACCGAGGGATAAATTTGGGGGTGAAAAATTCCCCAGAGCCCTTCAGCTTAACATACATGGCCAATACTAATACGGTCGTATTTCTGCATGTAGGGCCTGTTAGTCCCCCCCCCCCCCGAAAATATTTTATGTCTGCTGCAGTGCAGAAAATTAATATTGTCATATTGTTAGGGTACTACTGGTACATTTTCACATTTGTATAACTATTTGCATAATCTTTAAATATATTTTGTGTGTTAACTACAATGGCTGATATTCGGAAAAATTATATTTCTTCATCGCGTACGCTCAAGCGCATTAACGGAATGACCGGAAGTAAGGCCCCTACAGTGGAGGAGCCGACGCATCCGCCATTTTGGAGCAAACTTGTGCTTCGCAGCGATAGCATTGCTGCTGATGTTTACCTTTCTTTAGCATGTATCAAATTGAGTCAAATGGGTGGTTGTTCGGCTGTTAATTGTGTAAACAGCTCCTAAAAAGGATTTCATATCTTCAGAGTTCCAGCAGTTGCAGAAAGAAAAAAAGATATGGATAAATAATAGACCGCGAAGTGACTGGCAGCCTGGAAACGACGCCAACTGTTTCCGAAATTTGTGTTCATCTTCGCTCTCGAACTCTGTCGTTCCCTGTTTGGCGAAGGATTGCCAATAAAGGTAGCTTTCCCTGTTGTACGCTTGCTCCAAAATGGCGGATGCGTAGGCCTCTCCAGTTATAGGGGTTCTAACCCGAAGTAAAGAATACCAACTTTACATGTTGCGCCACCTAGTGAAAAAGTTTGTCCCAAGCATGCCCCATTCCTCTTAACCGGATCTTTGAAAATTTCCAGTGTTTCTTCTGTGTGCAGCGGGTTCTCAATCTGGGTGCCGTACACTGTAAAAAAAATCTGTAAAATTTACGGAAAAAAACTGTCAGCCAGGACGCCAGTTTTCTTCCGTTTATTTTACAGAAATCTTCCGTATTTTTATTATTTATTCAAGCTGATTTATTATTTTATGAAGATTAAAAAATGAAACTATACTTTCTTAAATACATTTCAATATTTACTATACTACTACGAAATACATGTATACAAAGGTAAATTTCCGAATATGCCTCTGTAACAGATGACAAAAAAACATAATAATAAAATATTGATTAGGATGCAATGAAATGGAAGTTGCAAACCATTTAAGACTTACTCGCTTTAAATAAATATAAGATCAAAAAACTCGAGCACGAGAACCAAAATCCAAACAGGCGGGCGAAATTTCGAAGAAAAACAAAGTACGCGGTGAGGCGATGGTAACAGTTAACGCTTATAACCGGTTACAGATTCAAAAAAACAGAGAAATCCTGTATTTTATTACGAACAGTTTTTTCTGTAAAAAATACGGATAACTTCTTCAAAATTTACAGTTTTTTTTTACAGTGTAGGAAGAGGCGAGAGGTGTCGTGAAGTGTCCATGGCATCAAAATGTTGTGGGTTTGCCATATTAAGGAAAAAAAGACCAATCGGGCCGTCCCGCCATTTTTTGATGTGGCATAGTAAAAATTCGCTAGATCGTGACTTCATCCTCGTCAGAAAACGTAACTAATGATAAAGCGTTATCAGTCTTTAACCAGACTAAAGTGTAGCAAAAGTTGTTACAAAAGATTGATGTAAATACGAGCTGATGTGTGCATCACATGACTTCCTTTTACTCCAATTCAATGTCATTTTCTCATTATTTGCAGTTTTAATGTGATTCAATAGTTTACTCTCCAAATATCACCAATAGTGGCCAAATTAAAACCAGATTTAAAAATAAAAAAAGAAATCACCAAATTTGTCGCCAAGTTGGCGACAAAACTGGGCGACTGGCGATATATCGCCAATTGTCCACCAAATTATAACACCACTTGAGTTTACATCGAAATTAACAATGATTTACCCACAAAAAGGGGCAAAACACCCCTTTAGAAACACTCGAATGCAACCAAAAGAGAAGGTGCACAAATAGACCCCAGTAGGAGTCTAAGTAACAAATTTCTTTTTTCTAGGACATTCCGTTCTTGAGTTATGCGATATACATACGCACATACATACGTACATACACACGTCACGAGAAAACTCGTTGTAATGAACTCGGGGATCGTCAAAATGGATATTTCGGGTGTCTGTACGTTCCTAGACATATATCCACGTGTGGTCGGGTCGAAAGAAAAACTCAACATTCATTCGTCGGTGAGCAAAATGGAAATTAAGGCCGATTTTTGAGTGAAAATTTTTTCGCGTATACAATACTTCCTTTTTTGTAAAAGGAAGTAATAACCTGATCTTTTTTAGCTGCACGTTTTGCTTCGACATGATTAACTGTAGATTGCTAGTGTAAAAAAGTTCTTTATGGTTCTTGTAGTCTTAATTTATGTAGTTGAAGAACTCACAAAGATAAATGTCTCTGTTTATCGTCATTTTTTCCTGTGATTAACTAGAAAAGTAGATTGCTGGCCGTTAAGGTCGCGGTTTGCCTCTAAACACTCCGGTGTCTTTATAATATGACACAGAATCATCGGGTTGACGATATGATCATGTGCTGCACATATATGCATGAATTGTTCCCATATGTGACAAAAAAAAAAAAAAAAAAAAAACAGAAAAAACAGAAAATAACGAATTATCAATGGCCCCCGAATATGATGATTGACCTTTCTTCTTTCCATGGTAGTAAGCATGGAAATTTTGGCAACATTCTTGAGGTTAAATGTGGTTTAATATGTATTGATATTATAGAATGCTTCAATTCGTTTTAGTTTCAAAGTACTTTTTGAAATTTTTGTCATTGATTCTGTATGAAGTAATTTTTGCCCAAAGTTTTCCTTATTAGGGCCCAAGTGCCCTAACGCTTTTAATAAGGCCCAAACGCTTTTTTTTTTTGCCAAAACTGCTGAAAACATAATTGATCCTTAAATTTTCATTTGGTTTGGCTTTTTTCTTAGTTTTTATGAGTCATCCAATGAGTATGCACAAATCTGAGACATTGAATCCTAAAGGAGCGAGATATAGGTTTTGAATTTTCGGGTAGCCTTTCGGGTACAAATACAAAAGTGACGACCAGCAACAGGCTTTTGGCCCAGCTAGGCTGGTCCTAGTAAATTTATTAGTCCTCAATGAATATCAATGTCCCTCTTAAAGCAATCCACCCCCCTTGCTCATTACCACCTCTTCCGGTAAGCTCTTCCAAGTGCCCACAACCCTACTAAAGTAGTAGTTTTTCCTTATTTCCAGGTTAGCCTGAGATTTGAATAGCTTAAAACAATGATCCCTCGTCCTGCTTTCGGTGCAAAAATTTAATCCGCTAACATCATTCATTTTGATAAATTTAAACAAATGAATCATGTTCCCTCTGATCCTCCTCTGCTCCAGGCTAAACATATTAAGCCTATTAAGTCTGGTATCATAATCTGAATTTGAAAGTCCCCTTACTAATCTAGTTACCCTTCTTTAAACCCTTTCCAATACACAAATATCTTTCTCAGATAAGGCGACCAAAACTGCACAGCATACTCCAAATGGGGTCTTACTAAACACTAGGGCTCGACCGATGGCATTTTTTGGCCGATGGGCCGATGCCGATTGTTGGCCGATTGTTCAAAGATGGCCGATTGTTTTCCTCCAAATGGCCGATTGCCGATGGCCAATGCCCGATGGCCAAAAAAAAAAATCAAACAGAAATAAATTGATAAAATTGTCAGGGATTTAAAGGATCATTGACTCATTTCACTTTACTTCCTTTCTACGAATAAAGAATTGTCATTAAAAAAAATCAGATTTTGACCTAAATTTCTATTTAACGATCACCCAATTTAAACTTCACAAGTTTTTTCGGCACATCTGTACATGCATATGTACCTAAGAACATGCAGATGACCGAAATATCCATTTTGAACGCCTCCTCAGTTAATTATCGCAAATTCTTTTGTGATGTCTTCATGCGCGTAAACTTACGTCACTCAAAAACGTTATGAAATAGCAAGTTGAAAACTCATACGTACGTAGTATGATCTAAAAGTTAGAGGACAAGTTGTATAAAACCTTACCCTGAATAGTTCACATTACCGAAGCACATCTATCTACAAAATAGTCACTTTGAACGACTATGCGCTTCTGCCAACGTTCGTATAGCTTTTAGAAGCACTCCTGGAAGACATTTTTCGCAATCTCCTGTAAGGCCTCTTGCGATGCTGCTTTAACTTCATCGTGGGGAAGAAGGATCAATACTCTGATATGACAAACAAATAACATAACGTTTCGTCGGACTTAGCTCCGTGTGACTTTTACCTGTTCCCAGCAAAAAAAAGCATTTGCATGGACACTGCTTTCTTCCGTCAGGAGAAGATAAAGCTGCATCATAGAAGGTAGCAAAAAAGGGCTTCCAGGAGTGTTTCCAAAAGTTATATGAACACTGGCAGAAGTACACAGTTAAGTACAAAAATGCTTATGATAAATGTTTTACATCTTCCGTGATAGAGAAATAGGGCCCCAAAATGTATTTCGACGGGCCCCAACTTGTAACTCCGCCGAAGCGATACAGAAAAGACTGCATTACTGTGGTTTATATTACAAATATCGAAAAATTAAAAATTACCGTCGGCTCAGCGGGAATCTAACAAAATGACACAAAACCCGGTTTTGCCATCTCATATTTGTTTCCATGGTCGGAATATATCCCCAAATAATCGTCAGTCTGCGACGCTATATTAGTTTTGCATTGAAATAAGTAATTAATAGCCACAAAAAATGAGTAACACAACAGGCTTTTCAGAACACCCGATCAAAAACAAAAAAGAAAGTGCACAACTTGAGCGTACGCACATGCAAAAACTTATCTCTACATAGTATAAAATGAAGTCTCCAAAAAGCGTCTGTGTGTTTTGAACTCGCAAAACTCGAGAACTATCCGACCGATTTCGCTGAAATTTTCACATTTTGTTCCTTTAAGTCCTGAGAAGCTTTGCAGACCAGTTCGAAAACAATTTGATGAATAGTTCGTTTTTTATTCCAATTTAGGCCCAATTTTCACATAAATTCCCGAATATGGGGGTGAAAAATTACTCGCAAATAGTAATATTATATATCGTTAGAAAGGGAAGAATTTTCCGCGTTCTACGCAATTTGTTCCAATGCTCTAACTTAATTGCGGCGGGAGTTTTTTACGGTTTTAGCTCGAATTTTTTTTAGGCTTAGCTGAAATTTAGGCACTACTTTCTTCATTAAATCCATCAATAAAAAGTGAAGGAATTGTCCCACAGTTTTGTTTTTGACAGCATTGGAAAGAGCTGTTTTTTTTTTCACTCCAGATCTAACTCGACCTAAGGTCGAAAGTTTAACCCTCTATCTCCATTAGAAAAAAAGTTACAAGCGAATTAAATGAAGTTCAAAAATCTGTTCTCTATTCAAGTTTTTAACCATTTTATTTTGCGTTTCCACGGTAACGCCTTTTGAATCCATTGTTTATTTCCATCTTTCTCATTTTCAATTCTTAAACTTATTTTATTTTGTGTTTCCATGGTTACGCCTTTTGAATCCATCTTTCTCATTTTATTTTAGTTTCTTAAAAGTATTTTAGTATCTGTCGTCATTGTTTGGCGAGAAAATTTTGCATGATGGTTTTTTTCTTCTTTCATTTAATCCTGGTTACTGAAGACACTTCACTTGACGCAATGGTTTTTTTCCAGGTAGACCGGGCAACGCAGCTATTCCTTCTACAAATTACCATTTTGGAGTTATGACCTATGAGAGATACATACGTACATCCAGCAGCAAGAAACAACGCAAAAATTAACTTGTTTGGTACCTGAATGCAGTATTAAAAACTCTTTCAGGGTTGACTGAAATAGAAATTCATACTGAAATTTAGTAATTAATTTTATATAAAACAACCTTTACTTAGCATCAAAGGTCCTTTTTTTTCCAAAAACATCGGCCAATTCCATCGGCTTTTCGATGTTTTTAAGGCCGATGGGCCGATGTTTCCTGCAATTTAGCATCGGCCGCCGATGCCGATGCCGATGGCTAAATTGTTGAACCATCGGCGCCGATACATCGGCCCGGCCGATGCATCGGTCGAGTCCTACTAAACACCTATACAAAGGCAGAAGAACCTTCTTAGATTTGTCTGAAATAGATCTATTGATAAACCCAAGCATTCTGTTGGCTTTGTTACTTGCAATGCTGCACTGTTAACTAAACTCGAAGTCCTGATATATTAAGACACCCAGATCAATAACATTTTCTGTCTGACTAATGATTGAATCCTGTAAACGATAACTCTTACGCTTATTTCCATGACCTAAAAATAGCACTTGACATTTCCCTACATTAACTGCCATACCCCACTTATCTGTCCACTTAGTAACATAATCTAAATCCTCTTGAAACTGTTTTACCTCTTATTCATTTTCTACAATCCCCATAACTTTTACATCATCAGCAAAACAATGCATGCTTCCAGAAATATTCTCATTGATGTCATTCATAAAAACAATAAACAAGAGAGAACCTAAAACTGAACCCTGAGGAACCCCGCTTAAAACTGTTGAAAGGTTGTGTAAAGCAGAGATTCAGACAGCTGAACATAAACAAATACGTTTAATACGAAACATGGGGACATACATACAGCAAGACATAGAGAAAAGTAGTGAAGCCCGATAAACAAGACTGCGGCTCTTTAAATAGAATAGAGGGCAGATTTTCAGTATCCAATGATGTTTCTCAAATAGCAATAAGCTTTCTCCAAAGTCCGATGGTGGGTTAAAAGAAGAGATTTTGCGAACTCCGTGGAAAGCTGCAACTGTCTCTTCCAATAAGATATAAGCACAGTTCTTTCTTTTAAATCAATGGAGAAAGCGATTACATTCAACAAAAACATCACTCTATTTAGAATGATTTCATCTCGCAACTACTGTTTGTTTCCTTCCAGCCAGAAAATTTCTAACCTAAAGTAAAGTTTTCCCTCCTATTCCTATATCAGCTAATTAAGGGTAGAGATGGACTTGGGTGACGAGAGAAAATTCTAATTCTTCAAAGTGTGCCGTGAGTTGGAAAAGTTTGAGAACCCTGATGTAGTTTTTGCCGACATCTCCTGATATCTCATTAGACACGCAATTATTTCAGCATCATTTTTATAACTCTTAAGCTCTACGGGTGAAATATCCCGAATGATGGATCTAACCTTCCTCTAGAGAGGTTAAACACAGTTTGGGCACTAGGGAATTTCATAAAAGTAACTTATGTGTATAATTCAAATTAAAACGAGCTGATGTGTGCATCACATGACTTCCTTTTACTCCAATTTAATGTCATTTTCTCATTATTGGCAGTTTTAATGTGATTCAATAGTTTACTCTCTAAATATCACCAACAGTGCCCAAATTGAAACGGCGGGGGAAAAAAAACCACCAAATTTGTTGCCAAATTGGCGAAGAAACTTGTCGACCAAAAGACTGGCGATATATCGCCAAGTGTCCGCCAAATTTTATCACCACTTAAGTTTACATCGAAATCAACAATGATTCCCCCCCCCAAAAAGGGGCAAAAGACCCCTTTTGGAGCATCCGAATGCAACCAGAAAAGAAGGTGCACAACTAGAACCCACTAGGAGTCTAAGTACCAAATTTCAACTTTCTAGGACATTCCGTTCTTGAGTTATGCGACATACATACACACATACACACATACGCGCATACGCACGTACATACAGACGTCACGAGAAAACTCGTTGTAATTAACTCGGGGATCATCAAAATGGATATTTCGGATGTCTGTACGTTCCTAGGCACATGTCCACGTGTGGTCGGGTTGAAAAAAAAACTCAACATTCATTTGGGGGGTGAGCAAAATGGAAATTAAGGCCGATTTTTGGGTGAAAATGTTTTCGCGATTACAATACTTCCTTTTTTGTAAAAGGAAGTAAAAATGTGTCAAATGTGCATTCAGCGTGCGAAAAAGAGCAGTTTTATGACTCAAAATTTAGATTCTCTTCGATTTTTCTTAACTACAAAAATTCCGTCATTGTTATTAATAGCCCCCCCCCCCCCACCGAATTTGCTTCTCCAAATTTGACGAAGATAAACGTAAACAACGGATTCGTATAAGGGAACTGACACACTCATACAGTCATTTTTATGCATAAATTACATCCGTTTTGGTATGTGTTTTTTTTTCTTTTACGTCAGAATATATCTTATTTTCCTTTTCTTTCGGAAATCATTTTATTTTCGTTATTCTCTCTCCCTCTCCCTCCCCCCCCCCTTAGAGTTACCGCGGACGCCAAAAGGGGCACGCCCTACAATTTGAGAACCGCCGCTTTATCCTAAGACGGAAAAAAAAGTAAATCAAAGTCAAGTTCTTCACGATGAAATGAAATGGTGGAAAAATGAGAAAATATTCGTGGAAAAGCGGTGGGGGGGGGGGGATAGAGTGTCGACAAAGAAAGGAGATGAGACAAAACTGGCGCCATCTTTAATGGGTGGGTAACGTTGAACCTGAAATATATTGGGAGAAAGGGCATTTCTTTGTATGCTGGGAATAATGCGAATATTCTTATTCACTAAGGTATGGCTCACTTGGTGGCAGTTAGCTAAAAGTTTAATAAATCAGTGAAACAGATATCAAGCTGGACAATGGAAAGCTTTCGCTATAGCAAAACCTTTTTACTTCCTTTTACAAAAAAGGAAGTATTGTATTCGAGAAAAAAATTTCACTCAAAAATCGGCCTTGATTTCCATTTTGCTCACCCCCGAATGAATGTTGCGTTTTTTTCTTTCGACCCGACCACATGTGGATATATGCCTAGGAACCTACAGACACTCGAAATATCCATTTTGACGACCTCCGAGTTAATTACAACGAATTTTCTCGTGACGTCCGTATGTACGTATGTATGTATGTGCGTATGTATGTCGCATAACTCAAGAACGGTATGTCCTAGAAAGTTGAAATTCGGTACGTAGACTCCTAGTGGGGTCTATTTGTGCACCTCCCTTTTAGGTTACTTTCGAGTGTTTTTAAGGGGTGTTTTTGCCCCTTTTTGGGAGGGGCAAATCATTGTTGAAAAAATCATTGTTAATTTCGATGTATATTCAAGTGACGTTATAATTTGGCGGACACTTGGCGATATATCGCCAGTCTTTTGGTCGCCAACTTGGCGAAAAATTTGGCAATTTTTTTTTTTTTTTTAAATCTGGTTTCAATTTGGCCACTGGTGGTGAATTTAGAGAGTAAACTATTGAATTGCATTAAAATTGCCAATAATATGAAAATGACAATAAAATAGGAGTAAATGGAAACCATGTGATGCACACACCAGCTCGCTTTAAATAGCATCTCATGATAATACACTGAGGAGGTAGAGTCTCAAGGTTTGCAAAGTGAATAATATTTGTTTCCTGAGAAAAAAGCCGGTCTTTGCGGAACAATGATCGCATAACAAGCTGCATGTGAAGGTTTTGAGTATAAAAAATGAAATTAGTCGAGCCTCCATATATCGAACTTCCACATATCGAAATTTTCTATATATCGAAATCCCATCAAATTTCAATGTTCATTACATAGAAAAATTGTTTCTATATATCGAAAAAAATCTCTATATATCGAAATTTTTTTCGAGACATTCGTAGATTTTTTTCCCTCTGCAGACTGTTTTGTCTCATGAGAAATGAAGGTTAGGGGAGAAAATTATGCTTACTAAAGGTTGCTAGGAAACTCATAAGAAATCTGGGTTTGAGGGGTGTGTAGATAGGTCGTTGTTCCGTTCTGGAGTTCTTATATTCCTTCAAGTTTATTTCAAATCTTAGTTGTAGCAACAACAGTGTAAAATCAGTTTCAAGTTATCCTTTTTGTCTGCTGGTTATCATTCCCAGTCTTTTTAGCTGCAGTAAAAATAATTCAAGTTAAGTAGATTGATTTTTTATTTTTCTCTCGATTACATTGTCAAAACGAAAATCTCCTCATGTTGCGAATCAAGTTGAACTGCCGAAGAATGAAGATATTTGAAGGCACAAAAATGTGTAATTTCTGTTAATTTTTCAGTTATTAACTTTCGTTTGATCCGATGCTCGTGTAAATTAGAAATTGGGTTTCATGCACGAAAATGAGCTTTAATTTTAATGTTTAAGGAGATTTTTATGATAAAATAAGATAGTTTCTATGTATCGAAATTTCTATATATCGAATTTTTTTCCGGCAATTTGCTACTTCGATATATGGAGGTCCGACTGTATATATTCAAGCGAGCATATCGAGAGAAAATTGTCGTTTCGTGAGTATATTCAGAATCGGGTATCTGTTGTGTTCTAACTGGGTAAACAGTAACTACTTATATTATATATATCCTATATAAAACGAACTGATGTGTGCATCATATGACTTCCATTTACTCCAATTTAATGTCGTTTCCCCATCATTGCCAATTTTAATGTGATTCAATTGTTTACTCTCTAAATGTCATCCACAGCGGCCAAATTAAAATCAAATTTAAAATTAAAAAAAACGCCAAACTTGGCGACCAAAAAAATGACGATAGATTTCCAAGTGTCCGACAAATTATAACACCAATTGAGTTTACATCGAAATTAACAATGTTTTCCCCCCACGAAAAGGGACAAAAGACCCCCTTAGAAACCTCCGAATGCTACCAAAATTGAAGGTGCACAACTAGGTGCCACTAGGAGTCTACGTACCAAATTTCAGCTTTCTAGAACATACCGTTTTTGAGTTATGCGAGATACATACACACGTACATACGGACGTCACGAGAAAATTCGTTGTAATTAACTCGGGGGTCGTCAAAATGGATATTTCGGGTGTCTGTAGGTTCCTAGGCATATATCCACGTGTGGTCTTGTCGAAAAAAAACTCAACATTCATTCCGGGGTGAGAAAAATGGAAATGAAGGCCGATTTCTGAGTGAAATTTTTTTCGCGAATACAATACTTCCTATTTTGTAAAAGGAAGTAAAATATGTGTATAAACTGTGGTTCACTGCAAGGCCGTAGCCAGGATTTTGTTTCGGGGGGGGGGGGGGGGTCATAAATGCTCGATAAAAACTCACCTGTTGCTATTATTTTTGAAGCATATTGCGCATTGGTAGTCATATGGCTTCGGGGGGGGGGCGGCAAAACAGGAAAAGGAAAAAAAAAATAGGAAGAAAAACAGATGGGGGGGGGGGCGGGGGCGGCAGGCGATTACTATTGGTTCTTTATAATTTTTCCTTCGAACAGTAATTTTACTGAATTACCAAGGGTTAAAGTTTATCAAAATGAGAGCAAATGTTTTCTCAGAAAATGAATTTATTATTATAATATCATTTAATCAACATTCTATGACGTACAAGTTTTGTTGGTTCAAGAAACGATGTGTGCTGTCGCAATTGCCAAAGATACCAATGACATGAAGATGCTTAATTGGTCCCTATGTTGGACATGAAATAGTAATACTTGTATGTACCACCAATCACTTTTCATGAGATCATAGGATCAGGAGTAAGGGGGGGGGGAGAAGAACTAGGAGTATTTTTAATGTTTTGAAAAACATGCCAAACTGACACTGGGTTTGGCATCTCATTTTATACGCTCAATTTAGACGTCATGTGAAGGATTTTAACAGCCTTTTCGGATGCCAATATATTTTAGAGAATCAATATTTACGCTCTGCAACTATAACCCATTAAAAACATGTATATTGACAATAGAATCACAAAGAACGAGCTTTTGAATCCTTTTTGTTCAGAAATTATGACATTTTAAAACCCAGGAAAAAGTTTCTCCACTGTGTTTTTCTTGCGACTTTGCATGCGTGCTACACAAAAGTTAATGAACTCAAATTCTTAAAAATACTTGAACATGTTGAAAACCAAAAGTACAGTCGGACCTCCATAATCGAAGTAGGAAACTGCCTGAAAAAATTCGATATATCGAAATTCGATGTATCGAAATTTCGATATATGGAAACGATCTTATTTTATCATAAAAGTATCCTGAAACAAAAGCTAATTTTCGTGTATGAAACTCAATTTATAATTTATACGAGCATGGGATTAAATGAAAGTTAATGATTAAAAAATCAACAGAAATTACATTTTTACGCCAACATATATCTTCATATTCTTCGGCAATTCAACTTGATCGCAACATGAGGGGATTTTCGTTTTAACAATGTGATCGAGAGAAAAGTAAAAAAATCAATCTACTTAACTTGAATGATTTTTACTGAAGCTAAGAGGAATGGGAATGATAAATCAACATACAAAAGGTATAACTTGAAATTGATTTTACAGTGTTACTGGTGACAGCTAAGATTAGAAATAAACTTGAGGGAATTTAAGAACTTCAGAACGGAACAACGACTTAACTACACACCTTTCAACTCCAGATTCCTTCCGTAGCAAACTTTGGTGAACATAATTTTCTCCTCTAACCTTCATTTTTCATGAGACAAACAGTCTAAATTGAAAAAAAAAATCTACGAATGTCAAGAAAAAAATTTCGTTATATAGAGATTTTTTCGATATATAGAAGCAATTTCTCTATATAATGAACAAAGAAATTTGCTGGGATTTCAATATATAGAAAATTTTGATATGTGGAAGTTCAATATATGGAGGTTCGACTGCATTTCAAGCCCTTAAATTTCAAACTTCCAGTGTAATAAAATTTTCCACAAACTGCTCTTAAACATGGCAATTTGTTACGAGAGACAGAATTTCGAACTCATTTTTCGTATTCTTAAACATTTTCGTATTCTTAAAAATTCGAACACCATCGAAAAAAAAACTTATTTTGAAAGGAAAAAATATGTTCTTGCTAATGGTTTAACGAAAAGAAGATGCGAGGTGACAAATTTGAACTATAGCGCTTTGAAAATAGGTTGTGATAGCCACTTTGGATGACAATATCTTTTAGAAAATAAATAAATAAGCTCTGAAACTGTAACCCAATAAAAAAAACTAGTATTTTTACAATAGAACCACGAAGCACGAGCTTTTGCATTGATTTTGTCCAGTTTTTATGACAACTCAAAAATCCAGGAAAAATTTTCCATATCGCGCTTTTTTCCAAGTTGACGTGCATGCTACACAAAATCTAACAAGTTCAAATTCACAAAAATACTTGAATATATTAACGGCCAATTGTACTTTAAGTGCCTAAAATTTCAAGCATCCAGCGTGATAAAATGTTCTGTAAACTCAGTCCGAACTTGACAATTTGACACAAAAAAATGATCCGCCATTTTGGAGCTCATTTTTCGGAGATCCTAGATCCTCAGGATTTGGATCTAGGAAACTGAAAATTTGCATAGGTTAGTTTCAAAGACATCTCTACACCTCCATAAAGTGTCATCCAAATCAGAGATGGTCGAGTGGGGACCTCTAGGTTACTTGACATGGAATGATTCATGTTTGGGTGGGGGGGGGGGGGGGTGTTTCCACATGGGGGGGGGGATTTGATCCGTACAAAAAACTATGTAACAAAAATGCAAACTGAATCACTCATAATTCACATAAATAGTTTTTATCTTCATAAAAAAAGCAGAATCAGCTATTTAGTCCATGTCTAATTTTCACGAGTTCACCATTTTGTTTCCATCCAAAATAACCTCCAAAATTTAAACCCCTCATTTCAATATCGCAGGTTTATTTTCTTGTTTATTTTTTGCAACTCAGCCTGCAACCGGCAGCCTTGCACCTCAATCTTTGGGGTGCCCTGAACCTAAATTTTTGGGAGGGTGAATTTTCAATTCACCTAGTGAAATTCTGAATTTAACCGAATGATAACAAAAATAATAAAAGAAAAAAAAATTAATTTTGACACCTTGAATTCAAATTATGTTTTTCGCAATCACGAATGTGTGTGTGTATGTAGGCATGTGTGTTTGTGTAGTTAGGCATGAGTGTATGGGTAGTTGCGTGTATGTGTGTTTATGGGTGTGGGGGGGGGGAATCTGTGGGTGTGTGTATGTGTTTGTGTGTATGTATGTGGTGGTGTGTGTGTAGGTGTATGTATGTATATAGATGTGTGTGTATGTGGTGGTGTGTGTGTAGGTGTATGTATGTATATAGATGTGTGTGTGTGTAGGTGTCTGTATGTATGCGTGTGTGTTTGTGTATGTGGTGGTGTGTGTGTGTGTAGTTGTATGTATGTATATAGATGTGTGTGTGTATGTGTAGGTGTCTGTATGTATGCGTGTGTGTTTGTGTATGTGGTGGTGTGTGTAGTTGTATGTATGTATATAGATGTGTGTGTGTATGTGTAGGTGTCTGTATGTATGCGTGTGTGTGTATGTGGTGGTGTGTGTGTAGGTGTATGTATGTATATAGATGTGTGTGTGTATGTGTAGGTGTCTGTATGTATGCGTGTGTGTATGTGGTGGTGTGTGTGTAGGTGTATGTATGTATATAGATGTGTATGTGGTGGTGCGTGTGTAGTTGTATGTATGTATATAGATGTGTGTGCGTATGTGTAGGTGTCTGTATGTATGCGTGTGTGTATGTGGTGGTGTGTGTGTAGGTGTATGTATGTATATAGATGTGTGTGTGTATGTGTAGGTGTCTGTATGTATGCGTGTGTGTATGTAGTGGTGTGTGTGTAGGTGTATGTATGTATATAGATTTGTGTGTGTAGGTGCGTGTATGTATGCGTGTGTGTGTGTAGGATATGGACGCAACCTCGAGACGTCTTTCGCTATAGGAGCAGCATCGTGAGGAGCCAGTCCACGGTGATGCTGCAGAGGGTCCGGGCGGGAGAATAAAATCATAGGAACGCCAAAAACACTCAAATAAAAGCAATAAGCAATCGTGATTGCTCAATAATTATTATTTCGTGCACGCATGTACCTAATAAGGAGACATCTAATAAGGAGAAAAAAAATATATACAAAATATTTTTAAAAGAGTTGCAATTTTGCAATACCCCTCATCATTTTCCGAAACAATAGGACAAATTTATCGAAAAAGAAATTTTGAGGGAGGTCACATTCAGTAACCTCCCATCGAGTACCCGTGCTTCAGCCCTCCCCTCTTCTAGGCAGCACAAATCCCGCCTTTATTTATCAAAAATAATAGGAAGTGACGTAGTTTTAGCGGCACGAACTAAACCGCTCGAACTCTTGCCGCTCGGCGTTAAAATCCCTAAAGAGAACTATTTCCCTCCCTCAGGGAATAACGCTACTAAACATTCCATTTCTCTTTCACTGAACGACAGCAGGAAACGCTGAGGTAGAATTATGTATCTCTGGAATGCCGCTTCAATTTTTCCCTACCGAAGTGAGATTTCTTATCGTTCATGCTGCCATCTAGTGGATAAATGTAGGAGTATCAATCAATAATTATTATGAAAATAAGGTTGCAAAGCCCTATTAATGGCGGTTCTCCTTATTTCTTTTTTTTTAGTATTTATTTATTCCTTACTAGCGGTACCGCACGGCTTTGCCCGTAATAGAAAAATTAAAAGTTCTTTTGATTCGCCTGTATATTTACAAATAATGTATAGTGAATTTCTTCGCAAATTGGCTTGTACCCATGTTACGGTTCCACGTTATGATAATTTCGTAATTTAATCGTCCATCTTATGATATTTTTGTTCTTAAAATTGGAATAGGAAAAGAACCACATCGAATTTTCGAAAAATCGCGTCGAGGTGCGCACCCCCATGCTACAAACTAACTTTGTGCCAAATTTCATGAAAATCGGCCGAACGGTCTAGGCGCTATGCGCATCAAAGAGATCCTGACACACAGAGAGACTTTCAGCTTTGTTATTTGTAAAGATAATTAGCAAAAATCTAAATATTCGAATAATTAAAAAGGCTAATATTTTGTTTACGGTGGAAAAAATGAAAAAAAAAATACTTTTTCATTTACGTGCATGATTATTTACATTAGATAGTACAATCTTATAAAGGAAAGAGAAGAAGAATGCATTATTTTTGGTTACACTTTGTATAAATGGGTGAATAAATAAATTTTCAAATTCAGTAATATTTTAACATGATAAAATTCAAATTGCCTACAATTGTTAGTGAATAAATAAATTTTCAAATTCAATAATATTTTAACATGATAAAATTCAAATTGCCTACAATTGTTAGTGAATAAATAAATTTTCAAATTCAGTAATATTTTAACACGATAAAATTCAAATTGCCTACAATTGTTAGTGAATAAATAAATTTTCAAATTCAGTAATATTTTAACATGATAAAATTCAAATTGCCTACAATTGTTAGTAAATATATAAATTTTCAAATTCAGTAATATTTCAACATGATAAAACTCAAATTGCCTGCAATTGTTAGTGAATAAATAAATTTTCAATTTCAGTAATATTTTAACATGATAAAATTCAAATTGCCTACAATTGTTAGTGAATAAATAAATTTTCAAATTCAGTAATATTTCAACATGATAAAATTCAAATTGCCTACAATTGTTAGTGAATAAATAAATTTTCAAATTCAGTAATATTTCAACATGATAAAATTTAAATTGCCTACAATTGTTAGTGAATAAATAAATTTTCAATTTCAGTAATATTTTAACATGATAAAATTCAAATTGCCTACAATTGTTAGTGAATAAATAAATTTTCAAATTCAGTAATATTTCAACATGATAAAATTCAAATTGCCTACAATTGTTAGTGAATAAATAAATTTTCAAATTCAGTAATATTTTAACATGATAAAATTCAAATTGCCTACAATTGTTAGTGAATAAATAAATTTTCAAATTCAGTAATATTTCAACATGATAAAATTCAAATTGTCTACAATTGTTAGTAATAGTAAAATTATTCAAATAGACAAGAATAAGGTAGCATTATTTAATGGTTTTTTCATTTGTGTTATTCTGAATAAGAACATTGCGCATTCACATGAAATAGACTTAATATATGTAACAGTTACGATTCATGAAAACAGTAATTTAAAATTGGACGAAAAAATTACAAACATTGAACGTTCTTGGGAATTGGTATTTGTTACATTTGGAGGTCATAAAATTAATCCTATGAACAAAAAAGTTCATGTAACCTCGACTGATGAAAGTATTCAGTCAACTTCGTTAAATTATATTTAAGAAATGAAAAAAAAAAAAAAAAGAATTATTTTCTTTCTATTCATTTACTTTTTAAAATTTACATTCATATGAATTAATGCCAGGTGAAAAATAACTATGTACAATAGAATAAAAGTTATTAAACTAGTTTGTTGATAATTATATTTTAAAAAAATGAAAATGGTGCTGAACAAGAGTATTAATTAAAAGTGAACAACGAAAATTTTCGAATGAAAAAAAAAACAATTAAAATTCGTTTACAACAAATTTAATGATGAACATATCAGTTAAAAATATGAGTTTCAGTTTTACATCAACTGCAGACGAAAGCACTCAAATATTTTATTCTGCAAGACTCTCACATTTTCTATGTAAAAAATTTTATATGAAAATAGTTTTATTGTAATATTGATAAAGGTTAGAAATGACTACTTAACATCAGGGATTGTGATTTTTTATTTTTATTTTTTTTAATTCAAAAAAATTCGGATTTTTTTCTTCAGATTTTTTTTAGTCTTGAAACATTTGTAGACATCAATTATCATTATTGATCTTTTAGTGCAAGTCCAAAGCCATAGTTCATAGCAAATTTTTACCATAAAATGTTTGTACATTGTGCATAGCAATCTAGAATTTTTTCCCCAGTCCCTTCTCTCTATTTTTTCACGCAGTTTTCAAAGAGAATTTTCTCTTTTTTTTAAAAGAAAACTGTCACACATGATGATAGAAGTTTTACAATGAACAATTAGAAATCCTTGCGTACAAATTTTGGTTTCAACTCTAGCTGATCTGCCCCTACCACCAATCGTTCAACTATACTTCTAGGAAACATTGGTACTACTATATTTCCTTGAATTATAACTTTCATACTTTTTACTTCCTTTTACAAAAAAGGAAGTATTGTATTCACGAAAAAAATTTCACTCAAAAATCGGCTTTAATTTCCATTTTTCTCACCCCCGAATGAATGTTGAGTTTTTTTTTCGACCCGACCACACGTGGATGTATGCCTTGGAACCTACAGACATCCGAAATATCCATTTTGACCATCCGCGAGTTAATTACAACGAATTTTCTCGTGACGTCCGTATGTACGTATGTATGTGTGTATGTGTGTATGTAACTCGCATAACTCAAAAACGGTGTATCCTAGAAAATTGAAATTTGGTACGTAGACTCCTAGTGGAGCCTAGTTGTGCGCCTTCCCTTTTGGTTGCATTCGGATGTTCCTAAGGGGGTCTTTTGCCCCTTTTCGGGGGGAAAACATTGTTAATTTCGATGTAAACTCAAGTGGTGTTATAATTTGGCGGACACTTGGCGATATATCGCCAGTTTTTCGGTCGCCAAGTATAAAAGGAAAAAAAACTGTCCGTAAGTTGTTAACACAGTCTATTTTTGCCACTTTGGCAAAAACCTATTTTTGCCGGGCGGTAAAAACCGTGGTTTGTTCCATGGTTTTTTCCGCCCCCAGCAAAAACTTGCCAACCCTGGGGGAAATCATTGTTATTTTCGATGTAAACTCAAGTGGTGTTATAATTTGTCGGACACTTAGAAATATATCGCCATTTTTTTGGTCGCCAAGTTTTGTCGCCAACTTGGCGACAAATTTGGCGGTTTTTTTTTTCTTCTCTAATTTGGTTTCAAATTGGCCTCTGTTGGTGATACTTAGAGAGTAAACAATTGAATCACATTAAAATTGCCAATAATGGGGAAATGACATTAAATTGGAGTAAAAGGAGGTCATGTGATGCACACATCAGCTCGTTTCAAGATTAATTCTTAAAATTTGACAATTTTCTATGTTTATCAGCTCAGATTCCACTAAAGTTCTGAAATAAAATCAATTGGGGTGAATAAGGCAATTGTTAGTTAATTAATAAACTAATACTTAAAATGATTGAATAAGTAAGCGATTTCAACTTTGCCCAGCATGCTTTTGACTAATTTAAGAAAACGTTTAAAAAAAATTTCTTGACTGACAACAAAATATTAAAATATGAGCAACATTTTTTTAAATCCTAATTGTTATCATTTTTTAATACTCAATGTGTTCATAATTTGGAACCGTACACGCTTTCGATTTTGTTAATACTTATTGTTAACTGCTTGACAATCTTACTTAAAGTTAAGCAGCGTTCGTTGATTTAAATCAGCTTGATTTAAGTTATGATTAAAATCATGATTTAAATTAAGAAAGTTAGAAAAAAAAATTTGAATTTTGAGCTCTTGAATTCAAATTATGTTTTTCGCAATCACGAGTGTGTCACGAATGTGTATGTAGGCGTGTGTGTTTATGCGTGTGTGGGGGTTTGTGTGGTGGGGGTATTTGTATGTGTGTAGGCATGTGTGTTTGTGTCTGAGTGTAGATATGAGTGTGTGGGTAGTTGTGTGTATGAGTGTTTGTGTGAGGGGGGGGGAATGTGTGTATGAGTGTTTGTGTGAGGGCGGGGGGGGGGAATGTGTGTTTGTGTCTGTGTGCAAGCATGAGTGTGTGGGTAGTTGTGTGTGTTAGTGTAGGATATTGACTCTACCTGGAGACGATTTTCGCTAGAGGAGCAGCATCGTTAGGCGGCCGGTCGACGGTGGTGCTGCAGAGGGTGCTGGTGGGAAAATAAAATGATAGCACATCAAAACAGGCAAATGAAAGCAATAAGCAATCGTGATTGCTCAAAAAAAAAAACGAAAAAAAAACCGTTGATTTGAATCCAGAAATTGTTTTAACAAAATCACTGATTAAAATCAGTTGATTTTGTTTTTATTTTTAAATTTGAATTTTTAGAATGTGTTGCTCTAAATTTAACTGCACTGCATTATACAACCTTAACTTCAACTGGCTAAACTACATAGATAACTCTTTGTGTGTAACAGATTTTGAGACTCTTGCAATATTGCTTTTATTCCAAAATTACAGTTCAGAAAAAATATATGTAAAAATTTGCATTTTTTCCTATACACCATGACTAATATATTTAAGTAAAGTAATTGTTTAACATGTTATTTTACACTAAAAATGTACATGATAATGGAAACCTTATCATTAAGCCACAGGTGCCCACCAAGGGAGGGGAAGGGGGTTTTCCGCAGGCTGATCCATTGAAATTTTTAGGAGGGTTGTTTTTAGGGTATTTTTCTCAATTTTGTGGAGCTTTTGAGCTGGAGGGGGGACTTCGCGAAATTTAGGGGGGGGAGGTGCTCTTTCCCTTTAGGGTGAGGGGCACCCTGATTAAGCAAAGCGTAAAACAAAATCGCATCTTATCTAAACGTTATAACGTATTTATGAATCTTAAGAATTTATTGAATATTTATTGAACTAATCCTAATTTTGAGAGTAAGCTGAAAGGTTCATTAGTTCAGACTGCTTCATAATCAGTTTTTAACAATTGCCTTATTTTTCCTAATTGATACTATTTCAGAACTTTTGTCGACTCTAAGCGGATAAACATAGAAAAATGCCAAATTTTAAGATTTTTTCTTCTAAAAAGTATGAAACATATAATAATAGGAAATAGTGGTACCACTGTTTCCTAGAAGTATAGTTGAAGGATCGGTGGTAGTAGCTGGGGGAAGGGGGGGGAGAGAGCAGCTAGTTTAAATAAAAAAAAATCGCCAAATTTGTCACCAAGTTGGCGACAAAACTTGACAACCAAAAGACTGGCGATATATCGTCAAGTGTCCGACAAATTTTAACACCATTTGAGTTTACATCGAAATTAACAATAATTTCCCCCCAAAAAGGGGCAAAAGGCCCCTTAATGCAACCAAAAGGAGAGGTGCACAACTAGACCCCACTAGGAGTCTACGTACCAAATTTCAAGTTTCTAGGACATACCGTGTTTGAGTTATGCGAGATACATACAAACATACGCACATACATACGTACATAAGGACGTCACGAGAAAATTCGTTGTAATTAACTTGGGGGTCGTCAAAATGGATATTTCGGGTGTCTGTACGTTCCTAGGCATATATCCACGTGTGGTCCGGTCGAAAAAAAAACTCAACATTCATTCGGGGGTGAGAAAAATGAAAATGAAGGTCGATTTTTGAGTGAAATTTTTTTCGCGAATACAATACTTCCTTTTTTGTAAAAGGAAGTAAAAAGGAAGAGAAGAGACTGGGGGGAAAATGTAGATTACTAAGCACAACATGTCTGTACATGTACAGACATTTTATGATAAAAATTTACTATGGACTATGCCTCAGGACTTGCACCAAAAGATTAAAATAAAAATTCCACGAACCTTTTTTTTAAATTTTAAACGCTAAATTTATTTTGAATCATTCATTATTTGTGTTAAAACTGGTATACTTATACCTATGATTCAAACATAGCTACTGCCATGAAATGAAAATAGCTAAAAAGTTGCTGTTTCACCTATTATGTGGAAATATATTATGTTTTTAAATGTAAAGTAGGGTTGGTTGGGGTAAGTGGGACCCGTTTTGAGAATAGTTCGTTTTTGACACCTTTTGCCTAAGTTTTGAAGCAAAAAATTTTAAACTTATTTTCTTATTTTATCTTATATATTATTAATTAACAAAAAATCATTATTTTCTAAAATAATGCTTTAAATATTCTTAACGATTATATTTTTTAAAAAATCGGATTGGGCTACCACTTACCCCATAGTAAGGGCAGGGCCGGCTCTTGTAGTTCTGCCGCCCTAGGCGATATTGACTAGTGCCGCCCCCGACCCACCCCTATTGAATAAGAATAATCACAATATAAAATAATAATATGGGTTTTGCATATCCAAGCTGTGGTACACCAAGTTGTCTTTTTCATTATTAAAGTATTGCATCTTATATAACTGCAACGGATGTTAATATTTTCAAAATAATTTTAAATCACGCAATTTGCCGTCTCAAAAACTAAATTGAATTTTTAGTTATATTCCGAACTATGCTTTGCATGTCCAAGCACTGATACACACTCTAAATTATTTGTACTTTTAGCCTTGAAGTAGTGAATCTTATGGCCCTGAAACAAATTTTTATACTTTGAAATTTGCCGCCCCTAGAATCTACCACCCTAGGCGGCCGCCTAGGTCGCCTACCGCAGGAGCTGGGCGTGAGTAAGGGGTAAGTGTGTCACCCCCTTTCATTTAAATTTAAATGAAGCAAATCTAACGAGCTGATATGGTGCATCACATAACTTCCTTTTACGCCAATTTAATGTCGTTCCCCCATCATTGGCAATTTTAATGTGATTCAATTGTTTACTCTCTAAATATCACCAATAGTGGGCAGTTAAAATCAAATTTAAAATTAACCTCTTAACTGCGTAGCCCGAGCTGAGCTCGGGGTGAGGTTTATGTGCCTTTAACTGTGTAGCCCGAGCCCCTTGAGTAGGGGCAGTGGACTTTCCTGCAATACTCGAAGCAACTAACCGCGGGTGTCTTAAGATAAATTCCGAAAAAGGAGCAACCGCGGGTAGGTGGAGAGTGAGTTGTCGATCTAACTTATTTCCGCTCACTGGACAGGTGCACGTGTTCGAGAGCTATGAGTAAGTTCATCCTAACGCTGCTTGAAATGGATGGTACTCAGAAATTGTGTATTTTTAGATTAAAATTAGGTACTAAAAATGAATATTTTTGCAAAATGCTAAAAATGAAGTTTTCATTATAATTAATTATCAAATACAAAAAGATCGGGATTAGAAATCTTAGTCTGAAATAAATATAAAAGTATAACTAGCGTGCCAGCATAAAATCTTAATTAATCTGTTCAAATATAAATAACCTGTCAATGACACTTTTTCAAAAATATCATAAATTTAATTTCTCTCATAAAATGAAAGTTCATGGCACTAGCATCCCTAGGAACTCTGAGTGACATCATTGTCCGATGGAATATAAACTTGATCTAATAATGTGGGTTATGCCATGTATCTTATTTTTTGATAATTAATTCTTTTCGATTTTTTGCGCTAAATCCAGAATTGAGAGGAAAATTTTCTTGTCACACAACACAGTTCCGTAAAATTAAATTTTAATGTTTGCAAAAAAAAAGCACATGTTTACAAGCGGTTTAAAATAATGAAATATAAGCACCATTTTGGTTTTAAAAAAAATGCAAAGTCCCAAAAAAAAAAAAAAAATGCTGACATTTGTTTTGGAGTTTTAAGCCCGTTTTTCAAAGCAAAAAAGGTACGAGCTTATTGGTGTAAAATGCATACTTTTACATTAATTAAACTATTTTTTATGAAGTATGTAATACCAACCCGAAACCCTTATGCTTTGTCAACTCTTGAAAAGGAAGTATGAAAGGTTTTTAGAGCAAATTCTATGTGTTCAGAGTACTCTCCTAAACATTCGAGGTATCTACAATACTTATCACTTAAAATTAATCCTAAACTTGGACTAATATTTGCAATTCAAGTCTTCTAAAATACATTTATTTACGAACTATTACGACAAACCCCTCTCAAGATAAAATTCTAACTTGTTATACGAATATCTGTTTTGCGTTTTTCTTTTCTCTACAGAATGCCTTTCCGTCAAGTTCTTAATAAATTTCCTAGTATGAAATAAATAAATATCTGAGCTAAAAAGTAAATGGGGAAAAAATCAACAACTTTGGAAACAGCACAAGTTTACCAAAAACTTCAGTCGCATGTTTCGGAAAAAGGGGAAGGGGGGGGGGGAGCAAAGAAAACCTTTTTCATAACAATTTTTTTTTTTAACTTAGGTATGGACTTGATTGGATGTCCTGATTACCTCATAACATCCAAAGCTCACATCTTGTATTACAAGTTTCTCATTGCAATCCTCCTCTTCACTGCAATCCTCTTCTGTCTGCAACTTGTTTTGCAAATTAGTGCTGTTTTAAACGTTGTTAATCTTATAAATCACCAAGTGCTTCAAGTTTTTATTTGAAAAAGAAAAATATTTCATATTGCACCTTTTATGTAAATGTTTTCAAAGGAAAATATTAATTATTTTAAGGTGAAATTGCGAAACGCTTCTCATACACCTAGGTAAAGCTCGACCGGAAAAACTGCTGAAAAACATGATGAATTATTATATATGCAGGGTGCCTTAGTTAAAATGTTTCAGAGCTCCTAGGAGGGATGGGATGCATCCTGACGACTTGAAATTATATCGCATTGCGGGGTCGGAAATTCTTTTTCTTCCCGAGAAATTCGACATATGCCAGGAGTATTGTGCGAGTTTTCTTGGCAAAAAAAAAAGCATTAAATTTAGATTTAAAATAAATATCTAGTACGTTTTTTTCAAATTTTGAGTTGTGTCACTTTCCTTGCAAGAGTGCGAGAGATAAAGATATAATTAGAGAGAACATAAACAGCTGGTGCACAAAAAAGTTGGAGATACATGAGGGGACGGGGGGGGGGGGGGCTAAGTAGGCGGTGCCTCTACAGGTGACTTTTTCTAAAATTTAATTTTAACGTCATTATTGAATAACTGACCTTCTCTTAAAATGTCCGGGGCACGATCTCAAATATTGGCACTAATGGTCTATGGTACTTCTTTCAATTCGATGCTACATTTTTTAAATTTTTATAAAACAAGAAGAACCTTTTCTTTTGAAAGAAAAGGGGGCAGTTGTCCCTCATACTAGTTGATTATAAATATATGTAAACAGAGAGATAATATAGTAGGATGTTTTTTTATTTTATTACAAAGAGTCAGCTGAATCTAAACTTATGCGGCGTTTTAGTTTGTGTAAACTAAACTTAGTGCAAAAAATGTAAAATCGCGGCAAAACGTGAATCAATTAAACGTATCAATCGGCAAATGATGTAGTTTAGGGGAACGAAGAGAAAGGGATGCTGCCCCCCGAAATATTTGGATTTCTATTGTAAAAATAATGCAAATTGTAATGTAAACTCGTTCAAAACCACCTTTACTTATGCTGTTGCTTTTTGTGGTCCCAAACCCCAAATTGAGACTAGTAGTTTTCCTTCTAATCAATATGTTCTTCCTGTTTTTCCTTTTAAAAAAATAAGATTTAAAAAGCAACAGTTATCACATCGCGTCACTTTTACTATTATAGAGTGACAAGGTAGAAAGTACAACACATGTGTGTGAGCTGTTTGCACCCCAAAAAGATTCGGGGGTGCAAACAGATTTCCCCCAATTCAGAAAAGCTTAGAATGCGATGCGAATAAAAGACTTCAGACACTCCCAAGAGAGAAAAATGAAGACAGAAACAGGTTCACTGTCGTATCAGTGCATTCCATTAGCCCTCCTTTCTTTGCCTCAAACACAATTGTGGAATGTGTAGTTTTATAATAGCAAGATTCAGGAACAGCTGGTGAATTTGAATAGAAAATCTTAAGTCAAAAAAATGTCAAAAATAAATAAATAAATAAATAAAATAATAATAAATTTAATCAATGATAAAAAAAAAATCAGTAAATAATACAGTAAAATCTCATTGCATCGAATACCGATGCAAAGAAATATCCATTTTATCCATTTTTCCATAAATAGTCAATCCCATTTTTATTTCTAGTATACATTCAACACAAGATGACTGGTTTTAGAAGAAATTGATCAGAGAATATTCTCACTTTTCATTCTGAAGATGAAAAAGTAAAATATAGCTCTGCGATAGGAAAAAAATATTTAAAATCAGTGAAACATAGTACTCTATACTCTATATATACTCTAGGTTTCACGAACAGACATTATGTTTATGAGACCTAAGGAATAATATTTTTTCCTCGTCAACAGTATCATCACTTCACCAATAAAAACTCCACCTGTCTCTTCACCTCAAAACATCTTTAATGTAAAGTAAATTTCAAGTGAAGTTTCTTTTAATATTTTCTGTCAAAGATAAATGAGGTAATCCTGTATTGCGGTTTTTTTTTCCCCCAATGTGTTTCAAATCAAAATGTACTGAAAAATTATTTTTCTTCCTTTAACACATTTAGTTCTTTTCCGGTAATACTTTCAATTATAATTAAAAAAAAAAAAATCTGTTCGGAGTATCCGGATATTCGGACATGCAAGGTTCTACTTCTACTGCATATAGTAAACAATTTAGAATGTAAAATAAGAAATTACAACGTCAAAAAGCACGATTGCAGACTACTGCAGACACGTGTTTCAGCGTTACAAGAAACGCCTTTTTCAACGCAAAAGAAATGAGCTTGTGGAGGAAAAGACATCCGAAAGCTACTTTTTTTTTTTTTTTTTTTGCATTGAAAAAGGCGTTTCCTTGAAACGCCGAAGCACGTGTCTGGAGTAATCTGTAATTTGTGCTTTTTGACGTTTTGTCATTTCTTATTTTACTTTTTGACACAAAGATATTTGTTTAACTAATCTTGGATGTATTCAAAACGAAGCAATATTCCTACAATGCACGATATATTTGCAGTAAATATGAACAAGAAAAATTAAATGATGCTTTGATTATACACATAAAATGGATCTATATTAGGAGAAGAATACTTCTTATACGCTCTTTTCGTTACTCCCCTCCCCTTTTTATTCTTTCAATAGTTTGAAAGAAGAAAGGATACAAATACAAAAATGTATGCTTTCCCCTCTTACTTATATATACACGTATAATATATATGCATTAGTTTAAACATATACAAACACAACCCAGAGCTTTTTCGAGTACTAATTCTCATCGTAGCAACTAGATTCTAATGCTCGTTCAAGCACGAATTCCCATGTTGATTCTTCTACAATAGTTCAGGTTTTCTTTTGAAAGGGGATTAATTCTTTGCTCTTGCTTTAATGGGTGCAATGTCTGACTGATAAGGTGTATACCTGCTACGCATGCGCACTTCACAGTTGCTACATTGTAGTATCTACAACGAGAAGGACTTCATTCTTTGTTGAACATTCGATGCATTTAGAACATTTTTTTCTTAGAGAATACTTATATGCTTCATAATGTCAGATGCAGATTATTCGAGCAACGACAGCTCTGATTATAGTATTTATTCTGATGACGAAGAATCTTCTGATGCAGAAAACAGCGCAGATGACAATTTAGCCAATGTTTGTGACTGGTGTAAAATTGATGTTTCTAATTGCCCCCCCCTCCCCCGAACCAAAACAACTGAGAAAAATTGAAAGTGTTTCTCAACATTAATTTTAAAAATTCAAACCCTGCTACATTCTTGAGCGGGATATTTGTACAGACGGAGTCCCTGCTTCCGTACAAAGGAAGGTTAGCATGGAAGCAGTACATGCCGAAAAAACGTGTTCGATTTGGAATAAAATTTTTCCTGATGTGTGAATCCTCATCGGGCTACATAGCAAATGCTATCATACACATTGTCTGATTTTTCTTAAATGCTCACTTATGGATAGTTGTTACAACAATAAGTAATCTACAACCTTTGCTATAAAATGTTTTGCAACAAATCTTTAATATGTAGTAAAAAAAAAAAAAAAAACTCAGTTGCCCACTGACTTTTTCCTCATCAATCCGCGAGTCATAAATTTATTTATTTATTTATTTTTTTTTTTTGAGAAAAAAACAAAATAAGAAGAAAAGGTGGAGGAGGGAAGGAGGGGGGGGGGGGGATTTTCCGGTCCGAAAGTGTTTTTAGCAGATTTTTCAGAATCAGCGAGTCATTTTCTTTTTTTCATATTAAAAAAAATAATAATAAATAAGAGAAGAAAAAAAAACTGATCGGTCTGGGAGTCATTTTAATAAGATGTTGCCGGCCCGCAGGTCAAAGAAGGTTGAAAGAAAAATCAATTTGGTGCTTAAGTATTGTAGCAGTCACTGGCGTAATCAGAATTACCATCTGGGAACTGGGCCGTAGCCTACGGCTTCTGCTTTTGAAATGCTCCCAAGTGGCTAAGATTTTGATTTAGCCAATGGCTAAACCCAGTCGCGCACATGACAATCCCGCAGTGTGGGGGGGGGGGAGAGCATCAAGGTCTATCTACGCCCCTCTCCTCACATATTTTAGTCGGATCCTGCATATGATTTTGATTTCAAATACAGTTGAGGTAAACCTAACCTGATAGCGTTGTGATATTGTCATTACGATCTGCTCAGCCTTCAAAATGCTGCCAGGTTAGGTTTGCCCCATCTGTAGTTACATTTTGTACACAAACTCTTCTTCAATTGTAAATTTGTGGACGTCGGTTCCGAATGACAATATAACATATACGAAGCATTCAAGTTCATCGTTTAAAAAAAATGCAATTGCTATTGAATTTTTTGCCGGCTTGAAATTATTAATATAGAACAGGATAATTTTAAATGTTTCAGTCTGAATTTCATTGCTAGAAAACTTTGGCTTTAAGTTGGTTGGAACCAAGGAAACACTAGCACACCCAAGTAAATGGGTTTGACTCAAGCCATACGTGATGAAAGTTATTGCCCCAGCTTTTGGCTACCATATTAAAATTTATGCAGCAAAACTACAAACCGTTAGTTTGTAAAAAATAAAATAACATTGCTTATCATAGTATAATCATGCGGCAAATACTAAGCTCCGCAGTTTTAATAAGCAATCTAATTATCCATAGAATATAAAGAACTTCATGTTAAAGTTTGTGGTAAGGGAAAGTTATTTCAACTTCCATGAATTTTTGTTTCTCTTTTAAAATCTTAATTTTTAAATTAAATTGATTTTATTGCGCAGTTTTAAAAGTTGAACAGCAAATTTCAATAACTAAGCTAGTTGACTAGCACTTACAAAATATATAACGTCTATCTGAACATATATAAGAAAATATTTCGAAATTTCGTAGTAAAATGCTTAGAGGTCCTTTTGAAGCTAGGAGAATTTCAAAATGGTTCCCAGAACAAACCTAAGAAAAGAGAAAGTAAAATGAATACATTCCAGCTGTCATCGTCAACCTACCCCTTGCACCTCAGGGACAGCGTTCCCTCCCACTCTTTAGAAACTATCGCGCGCTGGATCTCCATAATGGCTAGATTGATCAAGCAGAAGCTCTTTTGTAAAACGAAAGGAGTAGCAACCCAGGAGGTCCCGGAACCAAATGCATTGCTGGGAAGTGAACATTTGTCTTCAAAATGTTTACGCAAAAAAGGACCTTTTTTGGCGAAGAAGTTCTCACAGTAAAGAGGTTAATACGGCATCTGACGACGTCGGGATGGCTCAGTCGGTAAGGCGCCAGACCTGTAACCGAAAGGTCTCGGGTTCGATCCCGGAAGAGAGCATCGCTGCTTTCAGCATTTATCAGACGGTTAACTAGAAAATGTGGTTTTTTTTTTTTAGCAATCAAAATTTTTTTAAACATATTTTTTTTTCTGCAACGAGAAACATGGATTTGGCTGAGGTATTAAATTCTGGTTCTACCTAATAATTTAAATGCGGAATTCATTAAAGTTTAATCAATAACAAGCGAGGAGCATTTCTATTTATGATAATTAATACGGCGTCAGACGAACTCGGGATGGCTCAGTCCGTAAGGCACGAGATCTGTAACCGAAAGGTCTCGGGTTCGATCCCGGAAGAAAGCATCGATGCTTTCAGCATTTATCAGACGGTTAACTAGAAAAAGTGTTTTTTTTTTAGCAATCAAAATTTTTTTAAACATATTTTTTTTTTCTGCAACGAGAAACATGGATTTGGCTGAGGTATTAAATTCTGGTTCTACCTAATAATTTCAATGCGGATTTCATTAAAGTTAAATCAATAACAAGCGAGGAGCATTTTTTTGTATTTATGATATTTAATACGGCAGCAGACGAAGTCGGGATGGCTCAGGCGGTAAGGCGCCAGACCTGTAACTGAAAGGTCTCGGGTTCGATCCCGGAAGAAAGCATCGCTGCTTTCAGCATTTATCAGACGGTTAACTAGAAAATGTGGTTTTTTTTTAGCAATCAAAATTTTTTTAAACATATTTTTTTTTTCTGCAACGAGAAACATGGATTTTGCTGAGGTATTAAATTCTGGTTCTACCTAATAATTTCAATGCGGATTTCATTAAAGTTAAATCAATAACAAGCGAGGAGCATTTCTATTTATGATATTTAATACGGCGTCTGACGAACTCGGGATGGCTCAGTCCGTAAGGCACGAGATCTGTAACCGAAAGGTCTCGGGTTCGATCCCGGAAGAAAACAGCGATGCTTTCAGCATTTATCAGACGGTTAACTAGAAAAAGTGTTTTTTTTTTTTTTTTTTAGCAATCAAAATTTTTTAAACATATTTTTTTTTCTGGAACGAGAAACATGGATTTGGCTGAGGTATTAAATTCTGGTTCTACCTAATAATTTTAATGCGGATTTCATTAAAGTTAAACCAATAACAGGCGAGGAGCATTTCTATTTATGATATTTAATACGGCGTTTGACGAACTCGGGATGGCTCAGTCCGTAAGGCACGAGATCTGTAACCGAAAGGTCTCGGGTTCGATCCCGGAAGAAAGCATCGATGCTTTCAGCATTTATCAGACGGATATCTAGAAAAAGTGTTTTTTTTTTAGCAATCAAAATTTTTTTAAACATATTTTTTTTTCTGGAACGAGAAACATGGATTTGGCTGAGGTATTAAATTCTGGTTCTACCTAATAATTTTAATGCGGATTTCATTAAAGTTAAACCAATAACAAGCGAGGAGCATTTTTTTGTATTTATGATATTTAATACGGCATCTGACGAAGTCGGGATGGCTCAGGCGGTAAGGCGCTAGACCTGTAACCGAAAGGTCTCGGGTTCGATCCCGGAAGAAAGCATCGCTGCTTTCAGCATTTATCAGACGGTTAACTAGAAAATGTGGTTTTTTTTTTAGCAATCAAAATTTTTTTAAACATATTTTTTTTTCTGCAACGAGAAACATGGATTTGGCTGAGGTATTAAATTCTGGTTCTACCTAATAATTTCAATGCGGATTTCATTAAAGTTAAATCAATAACAAGCGAGGAGCATTTCTATTTATGATATTTAATACGGCGTCTGACGAAGTCGGGATGGCTCAGGCGGTAAGGCGCTAGACCTGTAACCGAAAGGTCTCGGGTTCGATCCCGGAAGAAAGCATCGCTGCTTTCAGCATTTATCAGACGGTTAACTAGAAAATGTGGTTTTTTTTTTAGCAATCAAAATTTTTTTAAACATATTTTTTTTTCTGCAACGAGAAACATGGATTTGGCTGAGGTATTAAATTCTGGTTCTACCTAATAATTTCAATGCGGATTTCATTAAAGTTAAATCAATAACAAGCGAGGAGCATTTCTATTTATGATATTTAATACGGCGTCTGACGAACTCGGGATGGCTCAGTCCGTAAGGCACGAGATCTGTAACCGAAAGGTCTCGGGTTCGATCCCGGAAGAAAGCATTGATGCTTTCAGCATTTATCAGACGGATATCTAGAAAAAAGTGTTTTTTTTTTTTTTAGCAATCAAAATTTTTTTAAACATATTTTTTTTTCTGGAACGAGAAACATGGATATGGCTGAGGTATTAAATTCTGGTTCTACCTCATAATTTTAATGCGGATTTCATTAAAGTTAAACCAATAACAAGCGAGGAGCATTTTTTTGAATTTATGATATTTAATACGGCATCTGACGAAGTCGGTTTGGCTCAGTCGGTAAGGCGCCAGACCTGTAACCGAAAGGTCTCGGGTTCGATCCCGGAAGAAAGCATCGATGCTTTCAGCATTTATCAGACGGTTAACTAGAAAAAGTGTTTTTTTTTTAGCAATCAAAATTTTTTTTAACATATTTTTTTTTCTGCAACGAGAAACATGGATTTGGCTGAGGTATTAAATTCTGGTTCTACCTAATAATTTCAATGCGGATTTCATTACAGTTAAATCAATAACAAGCGAGGAGCATTTTTTTGTATTTATGATATTTAATACGGCAACTGACGAAGTCGGGATGGCTCAGGCGGTAAGGCGCCAGACCTATAACCGAAAGGTCTCGGGTTCGATCCCGGAAGAAAGCATCGTTGCTTTCAGCATTTATCAGACGGTTAACTAGAAAATGTGGTTTTTTTTTTTAGCAATCAAAATTTTTTTAAACATATTTTTTTTTCTGCAACGAGAAACATGGATTTGGCTGAGGTATTAAATTCTGGTTCTACCTAATAATTTCAATGCGGATTTCATTAAAGTTAAATCAATAACAAGCGAGGAGCATTTCTATTTATGATATTTAATACGCCGTCTGACGAACTCGGGATGGCTCAGTCCGTAAGGCACGAGATCTGTAACCGTAAGGTCTCGGGTTCGATCCCGGAAGAAAGCATCGATGCTTTCAGCATTTATCAGACGGTTAACTATAAAGAGTGTTTTTTTTTTAGCAATCAAAATTTTTTTAAACATATTTTTTTTTTCTGGAACGAGAAACATGGATTTGGCTGAGGTATTAAATTCTGGTTCTACCTAATAATTTTAATGCGGATTTCAGTAAAGTTAAACCAATAACAAGCGACTAGCATTTTTTTGTATTTATGATATTTAATACGGCATCTGACGAAGTCGGGATGGCTCAGTCGGTAAGGCGCCAGACCTGTAACCGAAAGGTCTCGGGTTCGATCCCGGAAGAAAGCATCGCTTCTTTCAGCATTTATCAGACGGTTAACTAGAAAATGTGGTTTTTTTATTTTAGCAATCAAAATTTTTTTAAACATATTTTTTTTTCTGCAACGAGAAACATGGATTTGGCTGAGGTATTAAATTCTGGTTCTACCTAATAATTTCAATGCGGATTTCATTAAAGTTAAATCAATAACAAGCGAGGAGCATTTCTATTTATGATATTTAATACGGCGTCTGACGAACTCGGGATGGCTCAGTCCGTAAGGCACGAGATCTGTAACCGAAAGGTCTCGGGTTCGATCCCGGAAGAAAGCATCGATGCTTTCAGCATTTATCAGACGGTTAACTAGAAAAAGTGTTTTTTTTTTTAGCAATCAAAATTTTTTTAAACATATTTTTTTTTCTGGAACGAGAAACATGGATTTGGCTGAAGTATTAAATTCTGGTTCTACCTAATAATTTTAATGCGGATTTCATTAAAGTTAAACCAATAACAAGCGAGGAGCATTTTTTTGTATTTATGATATTTAATACGGCATCTGACGAAGTCGGGATGGCTCAGTCGGTAAGGCGTCAGACCTGTAACCGAACGGTCTCGGGTTCGATCCCGGAAGAAAGCATCGCTGCTTTCAGTATTTATCAGACGGTTAACTAGAAAATGTGGTTTTTTTTTTTTTAGCAATCAAAATTTTTTTAAACATATTTTTTTTTCTGCAACGAGAAACATGGATTTGGCTGAGGTATTAAATTCTGGTTCTACCTAATAATTTCAATGCGGATTTCATTAAAGTTAAATCAATAACAAGCGAGGAGCATTTCTATTTATGATATTTAATACGCCGTCTGACGAACTCGGGATGGCTCAGTCCGTAAGGCACGAGATCTGTAACAGAAAGGTATCGGGTTCGATCCCGGAAGAAAGCATCGATGCTTTCAGCATTTATCAGACGGTTAACTAGAAAAAGTGTTTTTTTTTTAGCAATCAAAATTTTTTTAAACATATTTTTTTTTCTGGAACGAGAAACATGGATTTGGCTGAGGTATTAAATTCTGGTTCTACCTAATAATTTTAATGCGGATTTCATTAAAGTTAAACCAATAACAAGCGAGGAGCATTTTTTTGTATTTATGATATTTAATACGGCAACTGACGAAGTCGGGATGGCTCAGGCGGTAAGGCGCCAGACCTGTAACCGAAAGGTCTCGGGTTCGATCCCGGAAGAAAGCATCGCTGCTTTCAGCATTTATCAGACGGTTAACTAGAAAATGTGGTTTTTTTTTTTTTAGCAATCAAAATTTTTTTAAACATATATTTTTTTCTACAACGAGAAACATGGATTTGGCTGAGGTATTAAATTCTGGTTCTACCTAATAATTTCAATGCGGATGTCATTAAAGTTAAATCAATAACAAGCGAGGAGCATTTCTATTTATGATATTTAATACGGCGTCTGACGAACTCGGGAAGGCTCAGTCCGTAAGGCACGAGATCTGTAACCGAAAGGTCTCGGGTTCGATCCCGGAAGATAGCATCGATGCTTTCAGCATTTATCAGACGGTTAACTAGAAAAAGTGTATTTTTTTTTTTTAGCAATCAAAATTTTTTTAAACATATTTTTTTTTTCTGGAACGAGAAACATGGATTTGGCTGAGGTATTAAATTCTGGTTCTACCTAATAATTTTAATGCGGATTTCATTAAAGTTAAACCAATAACAAGCGACTAGCATTTTTTTGTATTTATGATATTTAATACGACATCTGACGAAGTCGGGATGGCTCAGTCGGTAAGGCGCCAGACCTGTAACCGAAAGGTCTCGGGTTCGATCCCGGAAGAAAGCATCGATGCTTTCAGCATTTATCAGACGGTTAACTAGAAAAAGTGTTTTTTTTTTTAGCAATCAAAATTTTTTAAACATATCTTTTTTTCTGCAACGAGAAACATGGATTTGGCTGAGGTATTAAATTCTGGTTCTACCTAATAATTTCAATGCGGATTTCATTACAGTTAAATCAATAACAAGCGAGGAGCATTTTTTTGTATTTATGATATTTAATACGGCAACTGACGAAGTCGGGATGGCTCAGGCGGTAAGGCGCCAGACCTGTAACCGAAAGGTCTCGGGTTCGATCCCGGAAGAAAGCATCGCTACTTTCAGCATTTATCAGACGGTTAACTAGAAAATGTGGTTTTTTTTTTAGCAATCAAAGTTTTTTTAAACATATTTTTTTTTCTACAACGAGAAACATGGATTTGGCTGAGGTATTAAATTCTGGTTCTACCTAATAATTTCAATGCGGCTTTCATTAAAGTTAAATAAATAACAAGCGAGGAGCATTTCTATTTATGATATTTAATACGGCGTCTGACGAACTCGGGATGGCTCAGTCCGTAAGGCACGAGATCTGTAACCGAAAGGTCTCGGGTTCGATCCCGGAAGAAAGCATCGCTGCTTTCAGCATTTATCAGACGGTTAACTAGAAAAAGTGTTTTTTTTTTTTAGCAATCAAAATTTTTTTAAACATTTTTTTTTTTCTGCAACGAGAAACATGGATTTGGCTGAGGTATTAAATTCTGGTTCTACCTAATAATTTCAATGCGGATTTCATTAAAGTTAAATCAATAACAAGCGAGGAGCATTTCTATTTATGATATTTAATACGGCGTCTGACGAACTCGGGATGGCTCAGTCCGTAAGGCACGAGATCTGTAACCGAAAGGTCTCGGGTTCGATCCCGGAAGAAAGCATCGATGCTTTCAGCATTTATCAGACGGATATCTAGAAAAAGTGTTTTTTTTTTAGCAATCAAAATTTTTTTAAACATATTTTTTTTTCTGGAACGAGAGACATGGATTTGGCTGAGGTATTAAATTCTGGTTCTACCTAATAATTTCAATGCGGATTTCATTAAAGTTAAACCAGTTAAAGTTAAAGTTAAAGTTTTAATAACAAGTGAGGAGCATTTTTTTGTATTTATGATATTTAATACGGCATCTGACGAAGTCGGGATGGCTCAGTCGGTAAGGCGTCAGACCTGTAACCGAACGGTCTCGGGTTCGATCCCGGAAGAAAGCATCGCTGCTTTCAGCATTTATCAGACGGTTAACTAGAAAAAGTGTTTTTTTTTTTAGCAATCAAAATTTTTTTAAACATATTTTTTTTTTCTGCAACGAGAAACATGGATTTGGCTGAGGTATTAAATTCTGGTTCTACCTAATAATTTCAATGCGGATTTCATTAAAGTTAAATCAATAACAAGCGAGGAGCATTTCTATTTATGATATTTAATACTGCGTCTGACGAACTCGGGATGGCTCAGTCCGTAAGGCACGAGATCTGTAACCGAAAGGTCTCGGGTTCGATCCCGGAAGAAAGCATCGATGCTTTCAGCATTTATCAGACGGATATCTAGAAAAAGTGTTTTTTTTTTTTAGCAATCAAAATTTTTTTAAACATATTTTTTTTTCTGGAACGAGAGACATGGATTTGGCTGAGGTATTAAATTCTGGTTCTACCTAATAATTTTAATGCGGATTTCATTAAAGTTAAACCACTAACAAGCGAGGAGCATTTTTTTGTATTTATGATATTTAATACGGCATCTGACGAAGTCGGGATGGCTCAGACGGTAAGGCGCCAGACCTGTAACCGAAAGGTCTCGGGTTCGATCCCGGAAGAAAGCATCGATGCTTTCAGCATTTATCAGACGGTTAACTAGAAAAAGTGTATTTTTTTGTTTAGCAATCAAAATTTTTTTAAACATATTTTTTTTTCTGGAACGAGAAACATGGATTTGGCTGAAGTATTAAATTCTGGTTCTACCTAATAATTTTAATGCGGATTTCATTAAAGTTAAACCAATAACAAGCGAGGAGCATTTTTTTGTATTTATGATATTTAATACGGCATCTGACGAAGTCGGGATGGCTCAGTCCGTAAGGCACGAGATCTGTAACCGAAAGGTCTCGGGTTCGATCCCGGAAGAAAGCATCGCTGCTTTCAGCATTTATCAGACGGTTAACTAGAAAATGTGGTTTTTTTTTTAGCAATCAAAATTCTTTTAAACATATTTTTTTTTTCTACAACGAGAAACATGGATTTGGCTGAGGTATTAAATTCTGGTTCTACCTAATAATTTCAATGCGGATTTCATTAAAGTTAAATCAATAACAAGCGAGGAGCATTTCTATTTATGATATTTAATACGGCGTCTGACGAACTCGGGATGGCTCAGTCCGTAAGGCACGAGATCTGTAACCGAAAGGTCTCGGGTTCGATCCCGGAAGAAAGCATCGAAGCTTTCAGCATTTATCAGACGGTTAAGTAGAAAAAGTGTTTTTTTTTTTTTAGCAATCAAAATTTTTTTAAACATATTTTTTTTTCTGGAACGAGAAACATGGATTTGGCTGAGGTATTAAATTCTGGTTCTACCTAATAATTTTAATACGGATTTCATTAAAGTTAAACCAATAACAAGCGAGGAGCATTTTTTTGTATTTATGATATTTAATACGGCATCTGACGAAGTCGGGATGGCTCAGTCGGTAAGGCGCCAGACCTGTAACCGAAAGGTCTCGGGTTCGATCCCGGAAGAAAGCATCGATGCTTGCAGCATTTATCAGACGGTTAACTAGAAAAAGTGTTTTTTTTTTTTTTAGCAATCAAAATTTTTTTAAACATATTTTTTTTTTCTGCAACGAGAAACATGGATTTGGCTGAGGTATTAAATTCTGGTTCTACCTAATAATTTCAATGCGGATTTCATTAAAGTTAAATCAATAACAAGCGAGGAGCATTTCTATTTATGATATTTAATACGGCGTCTGACGAACTCGGGATGGCTCAGTCCGTAAGGCACGAGATCTGTAACCGAAAGGTCTCGGGTTCGATCCCGGAAGAAAGCATCGAAGCTTTCAGCATTTATCAGACGGTTAAGTAGAAAAAGTGTTTTTTTTTTTTTAGCAATCAAAATTTTTTTAAACATATTTTTTTTTCTGGAACGAGAAACATGGATTTGGCTGAGGTATTAAATTCTGGTTCTACCTAATAATTTTAATACGGATTTCATTAAAGTTAAACCAATAACAAGCGAGGAGCATTTTTTTGTATTTATGATATTTAATACGGCATCTGACGAAGTCGGGATGGCTCAGTCGGTAAGGCGCCAGACCTGTAACCGAAAGGTCTCGGGTTCGATCCCGGAAGAAAGCATCGTTGCTTGCAGCATTTATCAGACGGTTAACTAGAAAAAGTGTTTTTTTTTTTTTAGCAATCAAAATTTTTTTAAACATATTTTTTTTTTCTGCAACGAGAAACATGGATTTGGCTGAGGTATTAAATTCTGGTTCTACCTAATAATTCCAATGCGGATTTCATTAAAGTTAAATCAATAACAAGCGAGGAGCATTTCTATTTATGATATTTAATACGCCGTCTGACGAACTCGGGATGGCTCAGTCCGTAAGGCACGAGATCTGTAACCGAAAGCTCTCGGGTTCGATCCCGGAAGAAAGCATCGATGCTTTCAGCATTTATCAGACGGTTAACTAGAAAAAGTGTTTTTTTTTTTAGCAATCAATTTTTTTTAAACATATTTTTTTTTCTGGAACGAGAAACATGGATTTGGCTGAGGTATTAAATTCTGGTTCTACCTAATAATTTTAATGCGGATTTCATTAAAGTTAAACCAATAAAAAGCGACTAGCATTTTTTTTTATTTATGATATTTAATACGGCATCTGACGAAGTCGGGATGGCTCAGTCGGTAAGGCGCCAGACCTGTAACCGAAAGGTCTCGGGTTCGATCCCGGAAGAAAGCATCGATGCTTTCAGCATTTATCAGACGGTTAACTAGAAAAAGTGTTTTTTTTTTAGCAATCAAAATTTTTTAAACATATTTTTTTTTCTGCAACGAGAAACATGGATTTGGCTGAGGTATTAAATTCTGGTTCTACCTAATAATTTCAATGCGGATTTCATTACAGTTAAATCAATAACAAGCGAGGAGCATTTTTTTGTATTTATGATATTTAATATGGCAACTGACGAAGTCGGGATGGCTCAGGCGGTAAGGCGCCAGACCTGTAACCGAAAGATCTCGGGTTCGATCCCGGAAGAAAGCATCGCTTCTTTCATCATTTATCAGACGGTTAACTAGAAAATGTGGTTTTTTTTTTAGCAATCAAAATTTTTTTAAACATATTTTTTTTTTCTGCAACGAGAAACATGGATTTGGCTGAGGTATTAAATTCTGGTTCTACCTAATAATTTCCATGCGGATTTCATTAAAGTTAAATCAATAACAAGCGAGGAGCATTTCTATTTATGATATTTAATACGCCGTCTGACGAACTCGGGAGGGCTCAGTCCGTAAGGCACGAGATCTATAACCGAAAGGTCTCGGGTTCGATCCCGGAAGAAAGCATCGATGCTTTCAGCATTTATCAGACGGTTAACTAGAAAAAGTGTTTTTTTTTTTTTTTTAGCAATCAAAATTTTTTTAAACATATTTTTTTTTTCTGGAACGAGAAACATGGATTTGGCTGAGGTATTAAATTCTGGTTCTACCTAATAATTTTAATACGGATTTCATTAAAGTTAAACCAATAACAAGCGAGGAGCATTTTTTTGTATTTATGATATTTAATACGGCATCTGACGAAGTCGGGATGGCTCAGTCGGTAAGGCGCCAGTCCTGTAACCGAAAGGTCTCGGGTTCGATCCCGGAAGAAAGCATCGATGCTTGCAGCATTTATCAGACGGTTAACTAGAAAGGGTGTTTTTTTTTTAGCAATCAAAATTTTTTTAAACATATTTTTTTTTTCTGCAACGAGAAACATGGATTTGGCTGAGGTATTAAATTCTGGTTCTACCTAATAATTCCAATGCGGATTTCATTAAAGTTAAATCAATAACAAGCGAGGAGCATTTCTATTTATGATATTTAATACGCCGTCTGACGAACTCGGGATGGCTCAGTCCGTAAGGCACGAGATCTGTAACCGAAAGGTCTCGGGTTCGATCCCGGAAGAAAGCATCGATGCTTTCAGCATTTATCAGACGGTTAACTAGAAAAAGTGTTTTTTTTTTAGCAATCAAAATTTTTTTAAACATATTTTTTTTTCTGGAACGAGAGACATGGATTTGGCTGAGGTATTAAATTCTGGTTCTACCTAATAATTTCAATGCGGATTTCATTAAAGTTAAACCAGTTAAAGTTAAAGTTAAAGTTTTAATAACAAGTGAGGAGCATTTTTTTGTATTTATGATATTTAATACGGCATCTGACGAAGTCGGGATGGCTCAGTCGGTAAGGCGTCAGACCTGTAACCGAACGGTCTCGGGTTCGATCCCGGAAGAAAGCATCGCTGCTTTCAGCATTTATCAGACGGTTAACTAGAAAAAGTGTTTTTTTTTTTTAGCAATCAAAATTTTTTTAAACATATTTTTTTTTCTGCAACGAGAAACATGGATTTGGCTGAGGTATTAAATTCTGGTTCTACCTAATAATTTCAATGCGGATTTCATTAAAGTTAAATCAATAACAAGCGAGGAGCATTTCTATTTATGATATTTAATACTGCGTCTGACGAACTCGGGATGGCTCAGTCCGTAAGGCACGAGATCTGTAACCGAAAGGTCTCGGGTTCGATCCCGGAAGAAAGCATCGATGCTTTCAGCATTTATCAGACGGATATCTAGAAAAAGTGTTTTTTTTTTTTAGCAATCAAAATTTTTTTAAACATATTTTTTTTTCTGGAACGAGAGACATGGATTTGGCTGAGGTATTAAATTCTGGTTCTACCTAATAATTTTAATGCGGATTTCATTAAAGTTAAACCACTAACAAGCGAGGAGCATTTTTTTGTATTTATGATATTTAATACGGCATCTGACGAAGTCGGGATGGCTCAGACGGTAAGGCGCCAGACCTGTAACCGAAAGGTCTCGGGTTCGATCCCGGAAGAAAGCATCGATGCTTTCAGCATTTATCAGACGGTTAACTAGAAAAAGTGTATTTTTTTGTTTAGCAATCAAAATTTTTTTAAACATATTTTTTTTTCTGGAACGAGAAACATGGATTTGGCTGAAGTATTAAATTCTGGTTCTACCTAATAATTTTAATGCGGATTTCATTAAAGTTAAACCAATAACAAGCGAGGAGCATTTTTTTGTATTTATGATATTTAATACGGCATCTGACGAAGTCGGGATGGCTCAGTCCGTAAGGCACGAGATCTGTAACCGAAAGGTCTCGGGTTCGATCCCGGAAGAAAGCATCGCTGCTTTCAGCATTTATCAGACGGTTAACTAGAAAATGTGGTTTTTTTTTTAGCAATCAAAATTTTTTTAAACATATTTTTTTTTTCTACAACGAGAAACATGGATTTGGCTGAGGTATTAAATTCTGGTTCTACCTAATAATTTCAATGCGGATTTCATTAAAGTTAAATCAATAACAAGCGAGGAGCATTTCTATTTATGATATTTAATACGGCGTCTGACGAACTCGGGATGGCTCAGTCCGTAAGGCACGAGATCTGTAACCGAAAGGTCTCGGGTTCGATCCCGGAAGAAAGCATCGAAGCTTTCAGCATTTATCAGACGGTTAAGTAGAAAAAGTGTTTTTTTTTTTTTAGCAATCAAAATTTTTTTAAACATATTTTTTTTTCTGGAACGAGAAACATGGATTTGGCTGAGGTATTAAATTCTGGTTCTACCTAATAATTTTAATACGGATTTCATTAAAGTTAAACCAATAACAAGCGAGGAGCATTTTTTTGTATTTATGATATTTAATACGGCATCTGACGAAGTCGGGATGGCTCAGTCGGTAAGGCGCCAGACCTGTAACCGAAAGGTCTCGGGTTCGATCCCGGAAGAAAGCATCGCTGCTTTCAGCATTTATCAGACGGTTAAGTAGAAAATGTGGTTTTTTTTTTAGCAATCAAAATTTTTTTAAACATATTTTTTTTTCTACAACGAGAAACATGGATTTGGCTGAGGTATTAAATTCTGGTTCTACCTAATAATTTCAATGCGGATTTCATTAAAGTTAAATCAATAACAAGCGAGGAGCATTTCTATTTATGATATTTAATACGGCGTCTGACGAACTCGGGATGGCTCAGTCCGTAAGGCACGAGATCTGTAACCGAAAGGTCTCGGGTTCGATCCCGGAAGAAAGCATCGAAGCTTTCAGCATTTATCAGACGGTTAAGTAGAAAAAGTGTTTTTTTTTTTTTTTAGCAATCAAAATTTTTTTAAACATATTTTTTTTTCTGGAACGAGAAACATGGATTTGGCTGAGGTATTAAATTCTGGTTCTACCTAATAATTTTAATACGGATTTCATTAAAGTTAAACCAATAACAAGCGAGGAGCATTTTTTTGTATTTATGATATTTAATACGGCATCTGACGAAGTCGGGATGGCTCAGTCGGTAAGGCGCCAGACCTGTAACCGAAAGGTCTCGGGTTCGATCCCGGAAGAAAGCATCGATGCTTGCAGCATTTATCAGACGGTTAACTAGAAAAAGTGTTTTTTTTTTTAGCAATCAAAATTTTTTTAAACATATTTTTTTTTTCTGCAACGAGAAACATGGATTTGGCTGAGGTATTAAATTCTGGTTCTACCTAATAATTCCAATGCGGATTTCATTAAAGTTAAATCAATAACAAGCGAGGAGCATTTCTATTTATGATATTTAATACGCCGTCTGACGAACTCGGGATGGCTCAGTCCGTAAGGCACGAGATCTGTAACCGAAAGGTCTCGGGTTCGATCCCGGAAGAAAGCATCGATGCTTTCAGCATTTATCAGACGGTTAACTAGAAAAAGTGTTTTTTTTTTAGCAATCAATTTTTTTTTAAACATATTTTTTTTTCTGGAACGAGAAACATGGATTTGGATGAGGTATTAAATTCTGGTTCTACCTAATAATTTTAATGCGGATTTCATTAAAGTTAAACCAATAAAAAGCGACTAGCATTTTTTTTTTATTTATGATATTTAATACGGCATCTGACGAAGTCGGGATGGCTCAGTCGGTAAGGCGCCAGACCTGTAACCGAAAGGTCTCGGGTTCGATCCCGGAAGAAAGCATCGATGCTTTCAGCATTTATCAGACGGTTAACTAGAAAAAGTGTTTTTTTTTTAGCAACCAAAATTTTTTAAACATATTTTTTTTTCTGCAACGAGAAACATGGATTTGGCTGAGGTATTAAATTCTGGTTCTACCTAATAATTTCAATGCGGATTTCATTACAGTTAAATCAATAACAAGCGAGGAGCATTTTTTTGTATTTATGATATTTAATATGGCAACTGACGAAGTCGGGATGGCTCAGGCGGTAAGGCGCCAGACCTGTAACCGAAAGGTCTCGGGTTCGATCCCGGAAGAAAGCATCGCTTCTTTCATCATTTATCAGACGGTTAACTAGAAAATGTGGTTTTTTTTTTAGCAATCAAAATTTTTTTAAACATATTTTTTTTTTCTGCAACGAGAAACATGGATTTGGCTGAGGTATTAAATTCTGGTTCTACCTAATAATTTCAATGCGGATTTCATTACAGTTAAATCAATAACAAGCGAGGAGCATTTTTTTGTATTTATGATATTTAATACGGCAACTGACGAAGTCGGGATGGCTCAGGCGGTAAGGCGCCAGACCTATAACCGAAAGGTCTCGGGTTCGATCCCGGAAGAAAGCATCGTTGCTTTCAGCATTTATCAGACGGTTAACTAGAAAATGTGGTTTTTTTTTAGCAATCAAAATTTTTTTAAACATATTTTTTTTTCTGCAACGAGAAACATGGATTTGGCTGAGGTATTAAATTCTGGTTCTACCTAATAATTTCAATGCGGATTTCATTAAAGTTAAATCAATAACAAGCGAGGAGCATTTCTATTTATGATATTTAATACGCCGTCTGACGAACTCGGGATGGCTCAGTCCGTAAGGCACGAGATCTGTAACCGTAAGGTCTCGGGTTCGATCCCGGAAGAAAGCATCGATGCTTTCAGCATTTATCAGACGGTTAACTATAAAGAGTGTTTTTTTTTTAGCAATCAAAATTTTTTTAAACATATTTTTTTTTTCTGGAACGAGAAACATGGATTTGGCTGAGGTATTAAATTCTGGTTCTACCTAATAATTTTAATGCGGATTTCAGTAAAGTTAAACCAATAACAAGCGACTAGCATTTTTTTGTATTTATGATATTTAATACGGCATCTGACGAAGTCGGGATGGCTCAGTCGGTAAGGCGCCAGACCTGTAACCGAAAGGTCTCGGGTTCGATCCCGGAAGAAAGCATCGCTTATTTCAGCATTTATCAGACGGTTAACTAGAAAATGTGGTTTTTTTATTTTAGCAATCAAAATTTTTTTAAACATATTTTTTTTTCTGCAACGAGAAACATGGATTTGGCTGAGGTATTAAATTCTGGTTCTACCTAATAATTTCAATGCGGATTTCATTAAAGTTAAATCAATAACAAGCGAGGAGCATTTCTATTTATGATATTTAATACGGCGTCTGACGAACTCGGGATGGCTCAGTCCGTAAGGCACGAGATCTGTAACCGAAAGGTCTCGGGTTCGATCCCGGAAGAAAGCATCGATGCTTTCAGCATTTATCAGACGGTTAACTAGAAAAAGTGTTTTTTTTTTAGCAATCAAAATTTTTTTAAACATATTTTTTTTTCTGGAACGAGAAACATGGATTTGGCTGAAGTATTAAATTCTGGTTCTACCTAATAATTTTAATGCGGATTTCATTAAAGTTAAACCAATAACAAGCGAGGAGCATTTTTTTGTATTTATGATATTTAATACGGCATCTGACGAAGTCGGGATGGCTCAGTCGGTAAGGCGTCAGACCTGTAACCGAACGGTCTCGGGTTCGATCCCGGAAGAAAGCATCGCTGCTTTCAGTATTTATCAGACGG
>NW_026558951.1:0-100002 GCF_026930045.1 Uloborus diversus
ATTTAGCATTTCGCTGTACGGATATTTTTTTAATCGAACCGCACTTAAAATCCTCATTTTGCCTTTTGCTGCATTTTCGTTGAAGTTAATAGGGCTCATATCTCGAGAACCATTTGACTTGGAGACTTGATTTTTGTTGCAAACGTGTCCATTTAACGCAAATAAACCTCTCATAGCCGCATTTAGCATTTCGCTGTACGGATATTTTTTTAATCGAACCGCACTTGAAATCCTCATTTTGCCTTTTGCTGCATTTTCGTTGAAGTTAATAGGGCTCATATCTCGAGAACCATTTGACTTGGAGACTTGATTTTTGTTGCAAACGTGTCCATTTAACGCAAATAAACCTCTCATAGCCGCATTTAGCATTTCGCTGTACGGATATTTTTTTAATCGAACCGCACTTGAAATCCTCATTTTGACTTTTGCTGCATTTTCGTTGAAGTTAATAGGGCTCATATCTCGAGAACCATTTGACTTGGAGACTTGATTTTTGTTGCAAACGTGTCCATTTAACGCAAATAAACCTCTCATAGCCGCATTTAGCATTTCGCTGTACGGATATTTTTTTAATCGAACCGCACTTAAAATCCTCATTTTGCCTTTTGCTGCATTTTCGTTGAAGTTAATAGGGCTCATATCTCGAGAACCATTTGACTTGGAGACTTGATTTTTGTTGCAAACGTGTCCATTTAACGCAAATAAACCTCTCATAGCCGCATTTAGCATTTCGCTGTACGGATATTTTTTTAATCGAACCGCACTTGAAATCCTCATTTTGACTTTTGCTGCATTTTCGTTGAAGTTAATAGGGCTCATATCTCGAGAACCATTTGACTTGGAGACTTGATTTTTGTTGCAAACGTGTCCATTTAACGCAAATAAACCTCTCATAGCCGCATTTAGCATTTCGCTGTACGGATATTTTTTTAATCGAACCGCACTTGAAATCCTCATTTTGCCTTTTGCTGCATTTTCGTTGAAGTTAATAGGGCTCATATCTCGAGAACCATTTGACTTGGAGACTTGATTTTTGTTGCAAACGTGTCCATTTAACGCAAATAAACCTCTCATAGCCGCATTTAGCATTTCGCTGTACGGATATTTTTTTAATCGAACCGCACTTAAAATCCTCATTTTGCCTTTTGCTGCATTTTCGTTGAAGTTAATAGGGCTCATATCTCGAGAACCATTTGACTTGGAGACTTGATTTTTGTTGCAAACGTGTCCATTTAACGCAAATAAACCTCTCATAGCCGCATTTAGCATTTCGCTGTACGGATATTTTTTTAATCGAACCGCACTTAAAATCCTCATTTTGCCTTTTGCTGCATTTTCGTTGAAGTTAATAGGGCTCATATCTCGAGAACCATTTGACTTGGAGACTTGATTTTTGTTGCAAACGTGTCCATTTAACGCAAATAAACCTCTCATAGCCGCATTTAGCATTTCGCTGTACGGATATTTTTTTAATCGAACCGCACTCTGAAATCCTCATTTTGCCTTTTGCTGCATTTTCGTTGAAGTTAATAGGGCTCATATCTCGAGAACCATTTGACTTGGAGACTTGATTTTTGTTGCAAACGTGTCCATTTAACGCAAATAAACCTCTCATAGCCGCATTTAGCATTTCGCTGTACGGATATTTTTTTAATCGAACCGCACTTAAATCCTCATTTTGCCTTTTGCTGCATTTTCGTTGAAGTTAATAGGGCTCATATCTCGAGAACCATTTGACTTGGAGACTTGATTTTTGTTGCAAACGTGTCCATTTAACGCAAATAAACCTCTCATAGCCGCATTTAGCATTTCGCTGTACGGATATTTTTTTAATCGAACCGCACTTAAAATCCTCATTTTGCCTTTTGCTGCATTTTCGTTGAAGTTAATAGGGCTCATATCTCGAGAACCATTTGACTTGGAGACTTGATTTTTGTTGCAAACGTGTCCATTTAACGCAAATAAACCTCTCATAGCCGCATTTAGCATTTCGCTGTACGGATATTTTTTTAATCGAACCGCACTTAAAATCCTCATTTTGCCTTTTGCTGCATTTTCGTTGAAGTTAATAGGGCTCATATCTCGAGAACCATTTGACTTGGAGACTTGATTTTTGTTGCAAACGTGTCCATTTAACGCAAATAAACCTCTCATAGCCGCATTTAGCATTTCGCTGTACGGATATTTTTTTAATCGAACCGCACTTGAAATCCTCATTTTGCCTTTTGCTGCATTTTCGTTGAAGTTAATAGGGCTCATATCTCGAGAACCATTTGACTTGGAGACTTGATTTTTGTTGCAAACGTGTCCATTTAACGCAAATAAACCTCTCATAGCCGCATTTAGCATTTCGCTGTACGGATATTTTTTTAATCGAACCGCACTTGAAATCCTCATTTTGCCTTTTGCTGCATTTTCGTTGAAGTTAATAGGGCTCATATCTCGAGAACCATTTGACTTGGAGACTTGATTTTTGTTGCAAACGTGTCCATTTAACGCAAATAAACCTCTCATAGCCGCATTTAGCATTTCGCTGTACGGATATTTTTTTAATCGAACCGCACTTGAAATCCTCATTTTGCCTTTTGCTGCATTTTCGTTGAAGTTAATAGGGCTCATATCTCGAGAACCATTTGACTTGGAGACTTGATTTTTGTTGCAAACGTGTCCATTTAACGCAAATAAACCTCTCATAGCCGCATTTAGCATTTCGCTGTACGGATATTTTTTTAATCGAACCGCACTTAAAATCCTCATTTTGCCTTTTGCTGCATTTTCGTTGAAGTTAATAGGGCTCATATCTCGAGAACCATTTGACTTGGAGACTTGATTTTTGTTGCAAACGTGTCCATTTAACGCAAATAAACCTCTCATAGCCGCATTTAGCATTTCGCTGTACGGATATTTTTTTAATCGAACCGCACTTGAAATCCTCATTTTGACTTTTGCTGCATTTTCGTTGAAGTTAATAGGGCTCATATCTCGAGAACCATTTGACTTGGAGACTTGATTTTTTTTGCAAACGTGTCCATTTAACGCAAATAAACCTCTCATAGCCGCATTTAGCATTTCGCTGTACGGATATTTTTTTAATCGAACCGCACTTAAAATCCTCATTTTGCCTTTTGCTGCATTTTCGTTGAAGTTAATAGGGCTCATATCTCGAGAACCATTTGACTTGGAGACTTGATTTTTGTTGCAAACGTGTCCATTTAACGCAAATAAACCTCTCATAGCCGCATTTAGCATTTCGCTGTACGGATATTTTTTTAATCGAACCGCACTTAAAATCCTCATTTTGCCTTTTGCTGCATTTTCGTTGAAGTTAATAGGGCTCATATCTCGAGAACCATTTGACTTGGAGACTTGATTTTTGTTGCAAACGTGTCCATTTAACGCAAATAAACCTCTCATAGCCGCATTTAGCATTTCGCTGTACGGATATTTTTTTAATCGAACCGCACTCTAAATCCTCATTTTGCCTTTTGCTGCATTTTCGTTGAAGTTAATAGGGCTCATATCTCGAGAACCATTTGACTTGGAGACTTGATTTTTGTTGCAAACGTGTCCATTTAACGCAAATAAACCTCTCATAGCCGCATTTAGCATTTCGCTGTACGGATATTTTTTTTAATCGAACCGCACTTGAAATCCTCATTTTGACTTTTGCTGCATTTTCGTTGAAGTTAATAGGGCTCATATCTCGAGAACCATTTGACTTGGAGACTTGATTTTTGTTGCAAACGTGTCCATTTAACGCAAATAAACCTCTCATAGCCGCATTTAGCATTTCGCTGTACGGATATTTTTTTAATCGAACCGCACTTAAAATCCTCATTTTGCCTTTTGCTGCTTTTTCGTTGAAGTTAATAGGGCTCATATCTCGAGAACCATTTGACTTGGAGACTTGATTTTTGTTGCAAACGTGTCCATTTAACGCAAATAAACCTCTCATAGCCGCATTTAGCATTTCGCTGTACGGATATTTTTTTAATCGAACCGCACTTGAAATCCTCATTTTGACTTTTGCTGCATTTTCGTTGAAGTTAATAGGGCTCATATCTCGAGAACCATTTGACTTGGAGACTTGATTTTTGTTGCAAACGTGTCCATTTAACGCAAATAAACCTCTCATAGCCGCATTTAGCATTTCGCTGTACGGATATTTTTTTAATCGAACCGCACTTGAAATCCTCATTTTGCCTTTTGCTGCATTTTCGTTGAAGTTAATAGGGCTCATATCTCGAGAACCATTTGACTTGGAGACTTGATTTTTGTTGCAAACGTGTCCATTTAACGCAAATAAACCTCTCATAGCCGCATTTAGCATTTCGCTGTACGGATATTTTTTTAATCGAACCGCACTTAAAATCCTCATTTTGCCTTTTGCTGCATTTTCGTTGAAGTTAATAGGGCTCATATCTCGAGAACCATTTGACTTGGAGACTTGATTTTTGTTGCAAACGTGTCCATTTAACGCAAATAAACCTCTCATAGCCGCATTTAGCATTTCGCTGTACGGATATTTTTTTAATCGAACCGCACTTGAAATCCTCATTTTGACTTTTGCTGCATTTTCGTTGAAGTTAATAGGGCTCATATCTCGAGAACCATTTGACTTGGAGACTTGATTTTTGTTGCAAACGTGTCCATTTAACGCAAATAAACCTCTCATAGCCGCATTTAGCATTTCGCTGTACGGATATTTTTTTAATCGAACCGCACTTGAAATCCTCATTTTGCCTTTTGCTGCATTTTCGTTGAAGTTAATAGGGCTCATATCTCGAGAACCATTTGACTTGGAGACTTGATTTTTGTTGCAAACGTGTCCATTTAACGCAAATAAACCTCTCATAGCCGCATTTAGCATTTCGCTGTACGGATATTTTTTTAATCGAACCGCACTTAAAATCCTCATTTTGCCTTTTGCTGCATTTTCGTTGAAGTTAATAGGGCTCATATCTCGAGAACCATTTGACTTGGAGACTTGATTTTTGTTGCAAACGTGTCCATTTAACGCAAATAAACCTCTCATAGCCGCATTTAGCATTTCGCTGTACGGATATTTTTTTAATCGAACCGCACTTAAAATCCTCATTTTGCCTTTTGCTGCATTTTCGTTGAAGTTAATAGGGCTCATATCTCGAGAACCATTTGACTTGGAGACTTGATTTTTGTTGCAAACGTGTGCATTTAACGCAAATAAACCTCTCATAGCCGCATTTAGCATTTCGCTGTACGGATATTTTTTTAATCGAACCGCACTTGTGAAATCCTCATTTTGCCTTTTGCTGCATTTTCGTTGAAGTTAATAGGGCTCATATCTCGAGAACCATTTGACTTGGAGACTTGATTTTTGTTGCAAACGTGTCCATTTAACGCAAATAAACCTCTCATAGCCGCATTTAGCATTTCGCTGTACGGATATTTTTTTAATCGAACCGCACTTGAAATCCTCATTTTAACTTTTGCTGCATTTTCGTTGAAGTTAATAGGGCTCATATCTCGAGAACCATTTGACTTGGAGACTTGATTTTTTTTGCAAACGTGTCCATTTAACGCAAATAAACCTCTCATAGCCGCATTTAGCATTTCGCTGTACGGATATTTTTTTAATCGAACCGCACTTAAAATCCTCATTTTGCCTTTTGCTGCATTTTCGTTGAAGTTAATAGGGCTCATATCTCGAGAACCATTTGACTTGGAGACTTGATTTTTGTTGCAAACGTGTCCATTTAACGCAAATAAACCTCTCATAGCCGCATTTAGCATTTCGCTGTACGGATATTTTTTTAATCGAACCGCACTTAAAATCCTCATTTTGCCTTTTGCTGCATTTTCGTTGAAGTTAATAGGGCTCATATCTCGAGAACCATTTGACTTGGAGACTTGATTTTTGTTGCAAACGTGTCCATTTAACGCAAATAAACCTCTCATAGCCGCATTTAGCATTTCGCTGTACGGATATTTTTTTAATCGAACCGCACTCTAAATCCTCATTTTGCCTTTTGCTGCATTTTCGTTGAAGTTAATAGGGCTCATATCTCGAGAACCATTTGACTTGGAGACTTGATTTTTGTTGCAAACGTGTCCATTTAACGCAAATAAACCTCTCATAGCCGCATTTAGCATTTCGCTGTACGGATATTTTTTTTAATTGAACCGCACTTGAAATCCTCATTTTGACTTTTGCTGCATTTTCGTTGAAGTTAATAGGGCTCATATCTCGAGAACCATTTGACTTGGAGACTTGATTTTTGTTGCAAACGTGTCCATTTAACGCAAATAAACCTCTCATAGCCGCATTTAGCATTTCGCTGTACGGATATTTTTTTAATCGAACCGCACTTAAAATCCTCATTTTGACATTTGCTGCATTTTCGTTGAAGTTAATAGGGCTCATATCTCGAGAACCGTTTGACTTGGAGACTTGATTTTTGTTGCAAACGTGTCCATTTAACGCAAATAAACCTCTCATAGCCGCATTTAGCATTTCGCTGTACGGATATTTTTTTAATCGAACCGCACTTAAAATCCTCATTTTGCCTTTTGCTGCATTTTCGTTGAAGTTAATAGGGCTCATATCTCGAGAACCATTTGACTTGGAGACTTGATTTTTGTTGCAAACGTGTCCATTTAACGCAAATAAACCTCTCATAGCCGCATTTAGCATTTCGCTGTACGGATATTTTTTTAATCGAACCGCACTTAAAATCCTCATTTTGCCTTTTGCTGCTTTTTCGTTGAAGTTAATAGGGCTCATATCTCGAGAACCATTTGACTTGGAGACTTGATTTTTGTTGCAAACGTGTCCATTTAACGCAAATAAACCTCTCATAGCCGCATTTAGCATTTCGCTGTACGGATATTTTTTTAATATAACCGCACTCTAAATCCTCATTTTGACTTTTGCTGCATTTTCGTTGAAGTTACTAGGGCTCATATCTCGAGAACCATTTGACTTGGAGACTTGATTTTTGTTGCAAACGTGTCCATTTAACGCAAATAAACCTCTCATAGCCGCATTTAGCATTTCGCTGTACGGATATTTTTTTAATCGAACCGCACTTGAAATCCTCATTTTGCCTTTTGCTGCATTTTCGTTGAAGTTAATAGGGCTCATATCTCGAGAACCATTTGACTTGGAGACTTGATTTTTGTTGCAAACGTGTCCATTTAACGCAAATAAACCTCTCATAGCCGCATTTAGCATTTCGCTGTACGGATATTTTTTTAATCGAACCGCACTTGAAATCCTCATTTTGACTTTTGCTGCATTTTCGTTGAAGTTAATAGGGCTCATATCTCGAGAACCATTTGACTTGGAGACTTGATTTTTGTTGCAAACGTGTCCATTTAACGCAAATAAACCTCTCATAGCCGCATTTAGCATTTCGCTGTACGGATATTTTTTTAATCGAACCGCACTTAAAATCCTCATTTTGCCTTTTGCTGCTTTTTCGTTGAAGTTAATAAGGCTCATATCTCGAGAACCATTTGACTTGGAGACTTGATTTTTATTGCAAACGTGTCCATTTAACGCAAATAAACCTCTCATAGCCGCATTTAGCATTTCGCTGTACGTATATTTTTTTAATCGAACCGCACTTGAAATCCTCATTTTGACTTTTGCTGCATTTTCGTTGAAGTTAATAGGGCTCATATCTCGAGAACCATTTGACTTGGAGACTTGATTTTTGTTGCAAACGTGTCCATTTAACGCAAATAAACCTCTCATAGCCGCATTTAGCATTTCGCTGTACGGATATTTTTTTAATCGAACCGCACTTGAAATCCTCATTTTGCCTTTTGCTGCATTTTCGTTGAAGTTAATAGGGCTCATATCTCGAGAACCATTTGACTTGGAGACTTGATTTTTTTTGCAAACGTGTCCATTTAACGCAAATAAACCTCTCATAGCCGCATTTAGCATTTCGCTGTACGGATATTTTTTTAATCGAACCGCACTTAAAATCCTCATTTTGCCTTTTGCTGCATTTTCGTTGAAGTTAATAGGGCTCATATCTCGAGAACCATTTGACTTGGAGACTTGATTTTTGTTGCAAACGTGTCCATTTAACGCAAATAAACCTCTCATAGCCGCATTTAGCATTTCGCTGTACGGATATTTTTTTAATCGAACCGCACTTAAAATCCTCATTTTGCCTTTTGCTGCATTTTCGTTGAAGTTAATAGGGCTCATATCTCGAGAACCATTTGACTTGGAGACTTGATTTTTGTTGCAAACGTGTGCATTTAACGCAAATAAACCTCTCATAGCCGCATTTAGCATTTCGCTGTACGGATATTTTTTTAATCGAACCGCACTTGTGAAATCCTCATTTTGCCTTTTGCTGCATTTTCGTTGAAGTTAATAGGGCTCATATCTCGAGAACCATTTGACTTGGAGACTTGATTTTTGTTGCAAACGTGTCCATTTAACGCAAATAAACCTCTCATAGCCGCATTTAGCATTTCGCTGTAAGGATATTTTTTTAATCGAACCGCACTTGAAATCCTCATTTTAACTTTTGCTGCATTTTCGTTGAAGTTAATAGGGCTCATATCTCGAGAACCATTTGACTTGGAGACTTGATTTTTTTTGCAAACGTGTCCATTTAACGCAAATAAACCTCTCATAGCCGCATTTAGCATTTCTGTCAGTCAGTCACTCTGTCTGTCAGCCAGTCAGTCACTCTGTCAGTCACTCAGTCAGTTAGACAGTCAGTCAGTCACTCTGTCAGTCAGTCAGTCAGTCTGTCAGTCAGTCACTCTGTCAGTCACTCAATCAGTCACTCTGTCAGTCAGTCAGTCAGTCACCCTATCAGTCAGTCAGTCAGTCACTCTGTCAGTCAGTCTGTCAGTCAGTAAGTCAGTCTCTCTGTCAGTAAGTCAGTCCTCTGTCAGTCAGTCATTCACTCTGTCAGTCAGTCAGTCACACTGTCAGTCAGTCAGTCACTCTGTCATTTAGTCAGTCCGTCAGTCACACTTTCAGTCAGTCTGTCAGTCAGTTACTCAGTCAGTGACTCAGTCACTCAGTCAGTCAGTCTGTCAGTCACTCAATCAGTCACTCTGTCAGTTAGTCAGTCAGTCAGTCACTCTGTCAGTCAGTCAGTCAGTCAGTCACTCTGTCAGTCAGTCAGTCACCCTATCAGTCACTCAGTCAGTCACTCTGTCAGTCAGTCTGTCAGTCAGTCTGTCAGTCAGTAAGTCAGTTTCTCTGTCAGTAAGTCATTTTGTCAGTCAGTCAGTCAGTCACTCTGTCAGTCAGTCTGTCAGTCAGTAAGTCAGTCACACTGTCCGTCAGTCAGTCACTCTGTCAGTCAGTCAGTCAGACAGTCAGTCAGTCACTCTGTCAGTCAGTCAGACAGTCAGTCAGGCACTCTGTCAGTCAATCACTCAGTCAGTCACTCTCTCATGCAGTCAGTCACTCTGTCAGTCAGTTAGTCTGTCATTCTATCAGTCAGTCGGTCAGTCACTCAATCAGTCATTCAGTCAGTCACTCTGTCAGTCTGTCAGTCAGTCAACCTATCAGTCAGTCAGTCAGTCAGTCACTCTGTCAGTCAGTCACACTGTCAGTCAGTCTGTCAGTCAGTCAGTCAGTCACTCTATCAGTCATTCAGTCAGTCAGTCACTCTGTCTATCAGTCAGTCAATAACTCTGTCTGTCAGTCAGTCAGTCTCTCTGTCAGTCAGTCAGTCACTCTGTCAGTCAGTCTGTCACTCAGTAAGTCAGTCTCTCTGTCAGTAAGTCATTCTCTCTGTCAGTAAGTCAGTCACTCTGTCAGTCAGTCAGTCACACTGTCAGTCAGTCAGTCACTCTGTCAGTCACTCAGTCAGACAGTCAGTCAGTCACTCTGTCAGTCAGTCAGTCAGTCAGTCACTCTTTCAGTCAATCACTCAGTCAGTCACTCTCTCATGCAGTCAGTCACTCTGTCAGTCAGTCAGTCTGTCATTCTATCAGTCAGTCAGTCAGTCACTCTGTCAGTCAGTCATTCAGTCACTCTGTCTGTCAGCCAGTCAGTCACTCAGTCAGATAGACAGTCAGTCAGTCACTCTGTCAGTCAGTCTGTCAGTCAGTCAGTCAGTCAGTCACTCTGTCAGTCAGTCAGTCTGTCATCCTATCAGTCAGTCAGTCAGTCAGTCAGTCAGTCACTCTGTCAGTCACTCTGTCAGTCACTCTGTCAGTCAGTCTCTCAGTCAGTCACTCAGTCACTCAGTCAGTCAGTCTGTCAGACAGTCAGTCATTCACACTGTCAGTCAGTCAGTCACTCTGTCAGTCACTCTGTCATTTAGTCAGTCTGTCAGTCACACTTTCAGTCCGTCTGTCAGTCAGTTACTCAGTCAGTGACTCAGTCACTCAGTCAGTCAGTCTGTCAGTCACTCAATCAGTCACTCTGTCATTCAGTCAGTCAGTCAGTCACTCTGTCAGTCAGTCAGTCAGTCACCCTATCAGTCAGTCAGTCAGTCACTCTGTCAGTCAGTCTGTCAGTCACTCTGTCAGTCAGTAAGTCAATTTCTCTGTCAGTAAGTCATTTTGTCAGTCAGTCAGTCAGTCACTCTGTCAGTCAGTCTGTCAGTCAGTAAGTCAGTCACACTGTCCGTCAGTCAGTCACTCTGTCAGTCAGTCAGTCAGACAGTCAGTCAGTCACTCTGTCAGTCAGTCAGACAGTCAGTCAGGCACTCTGTCAGTCAATCACTCAGTCAGTCACTCTCTCATGCAGTCAGTCACTCTGTCAGTCAGTCAGTCTGTCATTCTATCAGTCAGTCAGTCACTCAATCAGTCATTCAGTCAGTCACTCTGTCAGTCTGTCAGTCAGTCAACCTATCAGTCAGTCAGTCAGTCAGTCACTCTGTCAGTCAGTCACACTGTCAGTCAGTCTGTCAGTCAGTCAGTCAGTCACTCTATCAGTCATTCAGTCAGTCAGTCACTCTGTCTATCAGTCAGTCAATAACTCTGTCTGTCAGTCAGTCAGTCTCTCTGTCAGTCAGTCAGTCACTCTGTCAGTCAGTCTGTCACTCAGTAAGTCAGTCTCTCTGTCAGTAAGTCATTCTCTCTGTCAGTAAGTCAGTCACTCTGTCAGTCAGTCAGTCACACTGTCAGTCAGTCAGTCACTCTGTCAGTCACTCAGTCAGACAGTCAGTCAGTCACTCTGTCAGTCAGTCAGTCAGTCAGTCACTCTTTCAGTCAATCACTCAGTCAGTCACTCTCTCATGCAGTCAGTCACTCTGTCAGTCAGTCAGTCTGTCATTCTATCAGTCAGTCAGTCAGTCACTCTGTCAGTCAGTCATTCAGTCACTCTGTCTGTCAGCCAGTCAGTCACTCAGTCAGATAGACAGTCAGTCAGTCACTCTGTCAGTCAGTCAGTCAGTCAGTCACTCTGTCAGTCAGTCAGTCTGTCATCCTATCAGTCAGTCAGTCAGTCAGTCAGTCAGTCACTCTGTCAGTCACTCTGTCAGTCACTCTGTCAGTCAGTCTCTCAGTCAGTCACTCAGTCACTCAGTCAGTCAGTCTGTCAGACAGTCAGTCATTCACACTGTCAGTCAGTCAGTCACTCTGTCAGTCACTCTGTCATTTAGTCAGTCTGTCAGTCACACTTTCAGTCAGTCTGTCAGTCAGTTACTCAGTCAGTGACTCAGTCACTCAGTCAGTCAGTCTGTCAGTCACTCAATCAGTCACTCTGTCATTCAGTCAGTCAGTCAGTCACTCTGTCAGTCAGTCAGTCAGTCACCCTATCAGTCAGTCAGTCAGTCACTCTGTCAGTCAGTCTGTCAGTCACTCTGTCAGTCAGTAAGTCAATTTCTCTGTCAGTAAGTCATTTTTTCAGTCAGTCAGTCAGTCACTCTGTCAGTCAGTCAGTCACTCTGTCAGTCAGTCTGTCAGTCAGTAAGTCAGTCACACTGTCCGTCAGTCAGTCACTCTGTCAGTCAGTCAGTCAGACAGTCAGTCAGTCACTCTGTCAGTCAGTCAGACAGTCAGTCAGGCACTCTGTCAGTCAATCACTCAGTCAGTCACTCTCTCATGCAGTCAGTCACTCTGTCAGTCCGTCAGTCTGTCATTCTATCAGTCAGTCAGTCAAACACTCAGTCAGTCATTCAGTCAGTCACTCTGTCAGTCTGTCAGTCAGTCACTCTGTCTGTCAGCCAGTCAGTCACTCAGTCAGTTAGACAGTCAGTCAGTCACTCTGTCAGTCAGTCAGTCAGTCAACCTATCAGTCAGTCAGTCAGTCAGTCACTCTGTCAGTCAGTCACTCTGTCAGTCAGTCTGTCAGTCAGTCAGTCAGTCAGTCACTCTGTCTGTCAGTCTGTCAGTCAGTCATTCAGTCACTCTATCAGTCAGTGACTCTGTCTGTCAGTCAGTGACTCTGTCAGTCAGTCAGTGACTCTGTCAGTCAGTCACTCTCTCATGAAGTCAGTCACTCTGTCAGTCAGTCAGTCACTCTATCAGTCAGTCAGTCAGTCACTCTGTCAGTCACTCTATCAGTCAGTGACTCTGTCTGTCAGTCAGTGACTCTGTCAGTCAGTCAGTGACTCTGTCAGTCAGTCAGTCAGTCACTCTGTCAGTCAGTCAGTCAGTCAAAATGTCTGTCAGTCAGTCAGTCTGTCTGTCAGTCAATCAGTCACTCTGTCTATCAGTCAGTCAGTAACTCTGTCTGTCAGTCAGTCACCCTGTCTGTCAGTCAGTCAGTCACTCTGTCAGTCAGTCAGTCACCCTATCAGTCAGTCAGTCAGTCACTCTGTCAGTCAGTCAGTCAGTCAGTGACTCTGTCAGTCAGTCAGTCACTCTGTCAGTCAGTCTGTCAGTCAGTCACTCTGTCAGTCACTCAATCAGTCACTCTGTCAGTCAGTCAGTCAGTCAGTCACTCTGTCAGTCAGTCAGTCAGTCAGTCACCCTATCAGTCAGTCAGTCAGTCACTCTGTCAGTCAGTCTGTCAGTCAGTAAGTCAGTCTCTCTGTCAGTAAGTCATTCTCTCTGTCAGTAAGTCAGTCACTCTGTCAGTCAGTCAGTCAGTCATCCTATCAGTCAGTCAGTCACTCTGTCAGTCAGTCATCCTATCAGTCAGTCAGTCAGTCACTCTGTCAGTCAGTCATTCAGTCAGTCACTCTGTCAGTCTGTCAGTCAGTCACTCTGTCAGTCAGTCAGTCACTCTGTCAGTCAGTCATTCAGTTAGTCACTCTGTCAGTCTGTCAGTCAGTCACTCTGTCTGTCAGCCAGTCAGTCACTCTGTCAGTCACTCAGTCAGTTAGACAGTCAGTCAGTCACTCTGTCAGTCAGTCAGTCAGTCTGTCAGTCAGTCACTCTGTCAGTCACTCAATCAGTCACTCTGTCAGTCAGTCAGTCAGTCAGTCACTCTGTCAGTCAGTCAGTCAGTCACCCTATCAGTCAGTCAGTCAGTCACTCTGTCAGTCAGTCTGTCAGTCAGTAAGTCAGTCTCTCTGTCAGTAAGTCAGTCCTCTGTCAGTCAGTCATTCACTCTGTCAGTCAGTCAGTCACACTGTCAGTCAGTCAGTCACTCTGTCATTTAGTCAGTCTGTCAGTCACACTTTCAGTCAGTCTGTCAGTCAGTTACTCAGTCAGTGACTCAGTCACTCAGTCAGTCAGTCTGTCAGTCACTCAATCAGTCACTCTGTCAGTCAGTCAGTCAGTCAGTCACTCTGTCAGTCAGTCAGTCACCCTATCAGTCACTCAGTCAGTCACTCTGTCAGTCAGTCTGTCAGTCAGTCTGTCAGTCAGTAAGTCAGTTTCTCTGTCAGTAAGTCATTTTGTCAGTCAGTCAGTCAGTCACTCTGTCAGTCAGTCTGTCAGTCAGTAAGTCAGTCACACTGTCCGTCAGTCAGTCACTCTGTCAGTCAGTCAGTCAGACAGTCAGTCAGTCACTCTGTCAGTCAGTCAGACAGTCAGTCAGGCACTCTGTCAGTCAATCACTCAGTCAGTCACTCTCTCATGCAGTCAGTCACTCTGTCAGTCAGTCAGTCTGTCATTCTATCAGTCAGTCAGTCAGTCACTCAATCAGTCATTCAGTCAGTCACTCTGTCAGTCTGTCAGTCAGTCAACCTATCAGTCAGTCAGTCAGTCAGTCACTCTGTCAGTCAGTCACACTGTCAGTCAGTCTGTCAGTCAGTCAGTCAGTCAGTCAGTCTGTCTGTCAGTCAGTCAGTCACTCTGTCAGTCAGTCTGTCAGTCAGTCATTCAGTCAGTCACTCTGTCAGTCAGCCAGTGACTCAGTCAGTCAGTCAGTGACTCTGTCAGTCAGTCAGTCACTTTGTCAGTCAGTCAGTCACTTTGTCAGTCAGTCAGTCACTTTGTCAGTCAGTCACTCTCTCATGAAGTCAGTCACTCTGTCAGTCAGTCAAAATGTCTGTCAGTCTGTCAGTCACTTTGTCAGTCAGTCAGTCAGTCACTCTGTATGCCAGTCAGTCAGTCACTCTGTCAGTCAGTCTGTCAGTCAGTAAGTCTGTCTCTCTGTCAGTAAGTCAGTCAGTAAGTCAATCTCTCTGTCAGTTAGTCAGTCCTCTGTCAGTCAGTCACTCTGTCAGTAACTCTGTCAGTTAGTCAGTCTGTCAGTCACTCAGTCTCTCAGTCAGTCTTTCACTCTGTCAGTCAGTCAGTCAATCAGTCAGTCAGTCAGTCACTCAGTCAGTCAGACAGTAGGTCAGTCTGTCAATCAGACTGCCAGTCTGTCAGTCTGCCAGTCACTCTGTCATTCAGTCAGTCAGTCACTCTGTCATTCAGTCAGTCAGTCACTCTGTTAGTCAGTCAGTCACTCTATCAGTCAGTCAGTCAGTCACTCTGTCAGTCAGTCAGTCAGTCAGTCACTCTGCCAGTCAGTCATTTAGTCAGTCACTCTGTCAGCCAGTCAGTCAGTCACTCTGTCTGTCAGCCAGTCAGTCACTCAGTCAGTTAGACAGTCAGTCAGTCACTCTGTCAGTCAGTCAGTCAGTCAACCTATCAGTCAGTCAGTCAGTCTGTCGCTCTGTCAGTCAGTCTGTCAGTCTGTCAGTCAGTCAGTCACTCTGTCTGTCAGTCAGTCAGTCACTTTGTCAGTCAGTCACTCTCTCATGCAGTCAGTCACGCTGTCAGTCAGTAGTCAGTCACTCTATCAGTCAGTCAGTCAGTCACTCTGTCTGTCAGTCAGTCAGTCACTCTATCAGTCATTCAGTCAGTCAGTCACTCTGTCTATCAGTCAGTCAATAACTCTGTTTGTCAGTCAGTCAGTCTCTCTGTCAGTCAGTCAGTCACTCTGTCAGTCAGTCTGTCACTCAGTAAGTCAGTCTCTCTGTCAGTAAGTCATTCTCTCTGTCAGTAAGTCAGTCACTCTGTCAGTCAGTCAGTCACACTGTCAGTCAGTCAGTCACTCTGTCAGTCACTCAGTCAGACAGTCAGTCAGTCACTCTGTCAGTCAGTCAGTCAGTCAGTCACTCTTTCAGTCAATCACTCAGTCAGTCACTCTCTCATGCAGTCAGTCACTCTGTCAGTCAGTCAGTCTGTCATTCTATCAGTCAGTCAGTCAGTCACTCTGTCAGTCAGTCATTCAGTCACTCTGTCAGCCAGTCAGTCAGTCACTCAGTCAGATAGACAGTCAGTCAGTCACTCTGTCAGTCAGTCTGTCAGTCAGTCAGTCAGTCAGTCACTCTGTCAGTCAGTCAGTCTGTCATCCTATCAGTCAGTCAGTCAGTCAGTCAGTCAGTCACTCTGTCAGTCACTCTGTCAGTCACTCTGTCAGTCAGTCTCTCAGTCAGTCACTCAGTCACTCAGTCAGTCAGTCTGTCAGACAGTCAGTCATTCACACTGTCAGTCAGTCAGTCACTCTGTCAGTCACTCTGTCATTTAGTCAGTCTGTCAGTCACACTTTCAGTCAGTCTCTCAGTCAGTTACTCAGTCAGTGACTCAGTCACTCAGTCAGTCAGTCTGTCAGTCACTCAATCAGTCACTCTGTCATTCAGTCAGTCAGTCAGTCACTCTGTCAGTCAGTCAGTCAGTCAGTCTGTCAGTCAGTAAGTCAATTTCTCTGTCAGTAAGTCATTTTGTCAGTCAGTCAGTCAGTCACTCTGTCAGTCAGTCTGTCAGTCAGTAAGTCAGTCACACTGTCCGTCAGTCAGTCACTCTGTCAGTCAGTCAGTCAGACAGTCAGTCAGTCACTCTGTCAGTCAGTCAGACAGTCAGTCAGGCACTCTGTCAGTCAATCACTCAGTCAGTCACTCTCTCATGCAGTCAGTCACTCTGTCAGTCAGTCAGTCTGTCATTCTATCAGTCAGTCAGTCAAACACTCAGTCAGTCATTCAGTCAGTCACTCTGTCAGTCTGTCAGTCAGTCACTCTGTCTGTCAGCCAGTCAGTCACTCAGTCAGTTAGACAGTCAGTCAGTCACTCTGTCAGTCAGTCAGTCAGTCAACCTATCAGTCAGTCAGTCAGTCAGTCACTCTGTCAGTCAGTCACTCTGTCAGTCAGTCTGTCAGTCAGTCAGTCAGTCAGTCACTCTGTCTGTCAGTCAGTCAGTCACTCTGTCAGTCAGTCTGTCAGTCAGTCATTCAGTCACTCTATCAGTCAGTGACTCTGTCTGTCAGTCAGTGACTCTGTCAGTCAGTCAGTGACTCTGTCAGTCAGTCACTCTCTCATGAAGTCAGTCACTCTGTCAGTCAGTCAGTCACTCTATCAGTCAGTCAGTCAGTCACTCTGTCAGTCACTCTATCAGTCAGTGACTCTGTCTGTCAGTCAGTGACTCTGTCAGTCAGTCAGTGACTCTGTCAGTCAGTCAGTCAGTCACTCTGTCAGTCAGTCAGTCAGTCAAAATGTCTGTCAGTCAGTCAGTCTGTCTGTCAGTCAATCAGTCACTCTGTCTATCAGTCAGTCAGTAACTCTGTCTGTCAGTCAGTCACCCTGTCTGTCAGTCAGTCAGTCACTCTGTCAGTCAGTCAGTCACCCTATCAGTCAGTCAGTCAGTCACTCTGTCAGTCAGTCAGTCAGTCAGTGACTCTGTCAGTCAGTCAGTCACTCTGTCAGTCAGTCTGTCAGTCAGTCACTCTGTCAGTCACTCAATCAGTCACTCTGTCAGTCAGTCAGTCAGTCAGTCACTCTGTCAGTCAGTCAGTCAGTCACCCTATCAGTCAGTCAGTCAGTCACTCTGTCAGTCAGTCTGTCAGTCAGTAAGTCAGTCTCTCTGTCAGTAAGTCATTCTCTCTGTCAGTAAGTCAGTCACTCTGTCAGTCAGTCAGTCAGTCATCCTATCAGTCAGTCAGTCACTCTGTCAGTCAGTCATCCTATCAGTCAGTCAGTCAGTCACTCTGTCAGTCAGTCATTCAGTCAGTCACTCTGTCAGTCTGTCAGTCAGTCACTCTGTCAGTCAGTCAGTCACTCTGTCAGTCAGTCATTCAGTTAGTCACTCTGTCAGTCTGTCAGTCAGTCACTCTGTCTGTCAGCCAGTCAGTCACTCTGTCAGTCACTCAGTCAGTTAGACAGTCAGTCAGTCACTCTGTCAGTCAGTCAGTCAGTCTGTCAGTCAGTCACTCTGTCAGTCACTCAATCAGTCACTCTGTCAGTCAGTCAGTCAGTCAGTCACTCTGTCAGTCAGTCAGTCAGTCACCCTATCAGTCAGTCAGTCAGTCACTCTGTCAGTCAGTCTGTCAGTCAGTAAGTCAGTCTCTCTGTCAGTAAGTCAGTCCTCTGTCAGTCAGTCATTCACTCTGTCAGTCAGTCAGTCACACTGTCAGTCAGTCAGTCACTCTGTCATTTAGTCAGTCTTTCAGTCACACTTTCAGTCAGTCTGTCAGTCAGTTACTCAGTCAGTGACTCAGTCACTCAGTCAGTCAGTCTGTCAGTCACTCAATCAGTCACTCTGTCAGTCAGTCAGTCAGTCAGTCACTCTGTCAGTCAGTCAGTCACCCTATCAGTCACTCAGTCAGTCACTCTGTCAGTCAGTCTGTCAGTCAGTCTGTCAGTCAGTAAGTCAGTTTCTCTGTCAGTAAGTCATTTTGTCAGTCAGTCAGTCAGTCACTCTGTCAGTCAGTCTGTCAGTCAGTAAGTCAGTCACACTGTCCGTCAGTCAGTCACTCTGTCAGTCAGTCAGTCAGACAGTCAGTCAGTCACTCTGTCAGTCAGTCAGACAGTCAGTCAGGCACTCTGTCAGTCAATCACTCAGTCAGTCACTCTCTCATGCAGTCAGTCACTCTGTCAGTCAGTCAGTCTGTCATTCTATCAGTCAGTCAGTCAGTCACTCAATCAGTCATTCAGTCAGTCACTCTGTCAGTCTGTCAGTCAGTCAACCTATCAGTCAGTCAGTCAGTCAGTCACTCTGTCAGTCAGTCACACTGTCAGTCAGTCTGTCAGTCAGTCAGTCAGTCAGTCACTCTGTCTGTCAGTCAGTCAGTCACTCTGTCAGTCAGTCTGTCAGTCAGTCATTCAGTCAGTCACTCTGTCAGTCAGCCAGTGACTCAGTCAGTCAGTCAGTGACTCTGTCAGTCAGTCAGTCACTTTGTCAGTCAGTCAGTCACTTTGTCAGTCAGTCAGTCACTTTGTCAGTCAGTCACTCTCTCATGAAGTCAGTCACTCTGTCAGTCAGTCAGTCACTCTATCAGTTAGTCAGTCAGTCACTCTGTCAGTCACTCTATCAGTCAGTGACTCTGTCTGTCAGTCAGTGACTCTGTAGTCAGTCAGTGACTCTGTCAGTCAGTCAGTCAGTCACTTTGTCAGTCAGTCAGTCACTCAGTCTGTCTGTCAGTCAGTCAGTCGCTCTGTCTATCAGTCAGTCAGTAACTCTGTCTGTCAGTCAGTCACCCTGTCTGTCAGTCAGTCAGTAACTCTGTCAGTCAGTGACTCTGTCAGTCAGTCTGTCAGTCACTCAATCAGTCACTCTGTCAGTCAGTCAGTCAGTCAGTCACTCTGTCAGTCAGTCAGTCACTCACCCTATCAGTCAGTCAGTCAGTCACTCTGTCAGTCAGTCTGTCAGTCAGTAAGTCAGTCTCTCTGTCAGTAAGTCATTCTCTCTGTCAGTAAGTCAATCACTCTGTCAGTCAGTCAGTCAGTCATCCTATCAGTCAGTCAGTCACTCTGTCAGTCAGTCAGTCAGTCATCCTATCAGTCAGTCAGTCAGTCACTCTGTCAGTCAGTCATTCAGTCAGTCACTCTGTCAGTCTGTCAGTCAGTCACTCTGTCAGTCAGTCAGTCACTCTGTCAGTCAGTCATTCAGTTAGTCACTCTGTCAGTCTGTCAGTCAGTCACTCTGTCTGTCAGCCAGTCAGTCACTCTGTCAGTCACTCAGTCAGTTAGACAGTCAGTCAGTCACCCTGTCAGTCAGTCAGTCAGTCTGTCAGTTAGTCACTCTGTCAATCACTCAATCAGTCACTCTGTCAGTCAGTCAGTCAGTCAGTCACTCTGTCAGTCTGTCAGTCAGTCAGTCACACTGTCAGTCAGTCAGTCACTCTGTCAGTCACTCAGTCAGACAGTCAGTCAATCACTCTGTCAGTCAGTCAGTCAGCCAGTCACTCTGTCAGTCAATCACTCAGTCAGTCACTCTCTCATGCAGTCAGTCACTCTGTCAGTCAGTCAGTCTGTCATTCTATCAGTCAGTCAGTCAGTCACTCTGTCAGTCAGTCATTCAGTCACTCTGTCTGTCAGCCAGTCAGTCACTCAGTCAGATAGACAGTCAGTCAGTCACTCTGTCAGTCAGTCTGTCAGTCAGTCAGTCAGTCAGTCACTCTGTCAGTCAGTCAGTCTGTCATCCTATCAGTCAGTCAGTCAGTCAGTCAGTCAGTCACTCTGTCAGTCGCTCTGTCAGTCACTCTGTCAGTCAGTCTCTCAGTCAGTCACTCAGTCACTCAGTCAGTCAGTCTGTCAGACAGTCAGTCAGTCACTCTGTCTGTCAATCAGTCAGTCAGTCACCCTCTCAGTCAGTCAGTCACTCTGTCAGTCAGCCAATCAGTCACTCTGTCAGTCACTCTGTCAGTCACTCTCTCAGTCAGTGACTCAGTCACTCAGTCAGTCTGTCAGACAGTCATTCAGTCACTCTGTCTGTCAATCAGTCAGTCAGTCACCCTCTCAGTCAGTCAGTCACTCTGTCAGTCAGTCAATCAGTCACTCTGTCAGTCAGTCAGTCACCCTATCAGTCAGTCAGTCCGTCACTCTGTCAGTCAGTCAGTCAGTCAGTGACTCTGTCAGTCAGTGACTCTGTCAGTCAGTCTGTCAGTCACTCAATCAGTCACTCTGTCAGTCAGTCAGTCAGTCAGTCACTCTGTCAGTCAGTCAGTCACTCACCCTATCAGTCAGTCAGTCAGTCACTCTGTCAGTCAGTCTGTCAGTCAGTAAGTCAGTCTCTCTGTCAGTAAGTCATTCTCTCTGTCAGTAAGTCAATCACTCTGTCAGTCAGTCAGTCAGTCATCCTATCAGTCAGTCAGTCACTCTGTCAGTCAGTCAGTCAGTCATCCTATCAGTCAGTCAGTCAGTCACTCTGTCAGTCAGTCATTCAGTCAGTCACTCTGTCAGTCTGTCAGTCAGTCACTCTGTCAGTCAGTCAGTCACTCTGTCAGTCAGTCATTCAGTTAGTCACTCTGTCAGTCTGTCAGTCAGTCACTCTGTCTGTCAGCCAGTCAGTCACTCTGTCAGTCACTCAGTCAGTTAGACAGTCAGTCAGTCACCCTGTCAGTCAGTCAGTCAGTCTGTCAGTTAGTCACTCTGTCAATCACTCAATCAGTCACTCTGTCAGTCAGTCAGTCAGTCAGTCACTCTGTCAGTCTGTCAGTCAGTCACCCTATCAGTCAGTCAGTCAGTCACCCTATCAGTCAGTCAGTCAGTCACTCTGTCAGTCAGTCTGTCAGTCAGTAAGTCATTCTCTCTGTCAGTAAGTCAGTCACTCTGTCAGTCAGTCAGTCATTTTGTCAGTCAGTCAGTCACTCTGTCAGTCAGTCTGTCAGTCAGTAAGTCAGTCTCTCTGTCAGTAAGTCATTCACTCTGTCAGTCAGTCAGTCACACTGTCAGTCAGTCAGTCACTCTGTCAGTCACTCAGTCAGACAGTCAGTCAATCACTCTGTCAGTCAGTCAGTCAGCCAGTCACTCTGTCAGTCAATCACTCAGTCAGTCACTCTCTCATGCAGTCAGTCACTCTGTCAGTCAGTCAGTCTGTCATTCTATCAGTCAGTCAGTCAGTCACTCTGTCAGTCAGTCATTCAGTCACTCTGTCTGTCAGCCAGTCAGTCACTCAGTCAGATAGACAGTCAGTCAGTCACTCTGTCAGTCAGTCTGTCAGTCAGTCAGTCAGTCAGTCACTCTGTCAGTCAGTCAGTCTGTCATCCTATCAGTCAGTCAGTCAGTCAGTCAGTCAGTCACTCTGTCAGTCACTCTGTCAGTCACTCTGTCAGTCAGTCTCTCAGTCAGTCACTCAGTCACTCAGTCAGTCAGTCTGTCAGACAGTCAGTCAGTCACTCTGTCTGTCAATCAGTCAGTCAGTCACCCTCTCAGTCAGTCAGTCACTCTGTCAGTCAGTCAATCAGTCACTCTGTCAGTCACTCTGTCAGTCACTCTCTCAGTCAGTGACTCAGTCACTCAGTCAGTCTGTCAGACAGTCATTCAGTCACTCTGTCTGTCAATCAGTCAGTCAGTCACCCTCTCAGTCAGTCAGTCACTCTGTCAGTCAGTCAATCAGTCACTCTGTCAGTCAGTCAGTCAGTCAATCTGTCAGTCAGTCTGTCAGTCAGTCGGTCAGTCAGTAAGTCAGTCACACTGTCCGACAGTCAGTCACTCTGTCAGTCAGTCAGTCAGACAGTCAGTCAGTCACTCTGTCAGTCAGTCAGGCACTCTGTCAGTCAATCACTTAGTCAGTCACTCTCTCATGCAGTCAGTCACTCTGTCAGTCAGTCAGTCTGTCATTCTATCAGTCAGTCAGTCAGTCACTCAGTCACTCTGTCAGTCAGTCAGTCAGTCAAAATGTCTGTCAGTCAGTCAGTCACTTTGTCAGTCAGTCAGTCACTCAGTCTGTCTGTCAGTCAGTCAGTCACTCTGTCTATCAGTCAGTCAGTAACTCTGTCTGTCAGTCAGTCACTCTGTCAGTCAGTCAGTCAGTCAGTGACTCTGTCAGTCAGTCAGTCACTCTGTCAGTCAGTCTGTCAGTCAGTCACTCTGTCAGTCACTCAATCAGTCACTCTGTCAGTCAGTCAGTCACTCTGTCAGTCACTCAATCAGTCACTCTGTCAGTCAGTCAGTCAGTCAGTCACTCTGTCAGTCAGTCAGTCAGTCACCCTATCAGTCAGTAAGTCAGTCTCTCTGTCAGTAAGTCATTCTCTCTGTCAGTAAGTCAGTCACTCTGTCAGTCAGTCAGTCAGTCACTCTGTCAGTCAGTCAGTCAGTCACTCTCTCAGTCAGTCAGTCAGTCATCCTATCAGTCAGTCAGTCACTCTGTCAGTCAGTCAGTCAGTCATCCTATCAGTCAGTCAGTCAGTCACTCTGTCAGTCAGTCATTCAATCAGTCACTCTGTCAGTCTGTCACTCTGTCAGTCAGTCAGTCACTCTGTCAGTCAGTCATTCAGTTAGTCACTCTGTCAGTCTGTCAGTCAGTCACTCTGTCTGTCAGCCAGTCAGTCACTCTGTCAGTCACTCAGTCAGTTAGACAGTCAGTCAGTCACTCTGTCAGTCAGTCAGTCAGTCTGTCAGTCAGTCACTCTGTCAGTCACTCAATCAGTCACTCTGTCAGTCAGTCAGTCAGTCAGTCACTCTGTCAGTCAGTCAGTCAGTCACCCTATCAGTCAGTCAGTCAGTCACTCTGTCAGTCAGTCTGTCAGTCAGTAAGTCAGTCTCTCTGTCAGTAAGTCAGTCCTCTGTCAGTCAGTCATTCACTCTGTCAGTCAGTCAGTCACCCTATCAGTCAGTCAGTCAGTCACTCTGTCAGTCAGTCTGTCAGTCAGTCTGTCAGTCAGTAAGTCAGTTTCTCTGTCAGTAAGTCATTTTGTCAGTCAGTCAGTCAGTCACTCTGTCAGTCAGTCTGTCAGTCAGTAAGTCAGTCACACTGTCCGACAGTCAGTCACTCTGTCAGTCAGTCAGTCAGACAGTCAGTCAGTCACTCTGTCAGTCAGTCAGACAGTCAGTCAGGCACTCTGTCAGTCAATCACTCAGTCAGTCACTCTCTCATGCAGTCAGTCACTCTGTCAGTCAGTCAGTCTGTCATTCTATCAGTTTGTCAGTCAGTCACTCAGTCAGTCACTCAGTCAGTCACTCTGTCAGTCTGTCAGTCAGTCACTCTGTCTGTCAGCCAGTCAGTCACTCAGTCAGTTAGACAGTCAGTCAGTCACTCTGTCAGTCAGTCAGTCAGTCAACCTATCAGTCAGTCAGTCAGTCAGTCAATCTGTCAGTCAGTCACTCTGTCAGTCAGTCAGTCAGTCAGTCACTCTGTCTGTCAGTCAGTCACTCTGTCAGTCAGTCTGTCAGTCAGTCATTCAGTCAGTCACTCTGTCAGTCAGCCAGTGACTCTGTCAGTCAGTCAGTCAGTGACTCTGTCAAACAGTCAGTCAGTGACTCTGTCAGTCAGTCAGTCACTTTGTCAGTCAGTCAGTCACTTTGTCAGTCAGTCACTCTCTCATGAAGTCAGTCACTCAGTCAGTCAGTCAGTCAGTCACTCTATCAGTCAGTCAGTCAGTCACTCTGTCAGTCACTCTATCAGTCAGTGACTCTGTCTGTCAGTCAGTGACTCTGTCAGTCAGTCAGTGACTCTGTCAGTCAGTCAGTCAGTCAGTCACTCTGTCAGTCAGTCAGTCAGTCCAAATGTCTGTCAGTCAGTCAGTCACTTTGTCAGTCAGTCAGTCACTCAGTCTGTCTGTCAGTCAGTCAGTCACTCTGTCTATCAGTCAGTCAGTAACTCTGTCTGTCAGTCAGTCACCCTGTCTGTCAGTCAGTCAGTCACTCTGTCAGTCAGTCAGTCAGTCAGTGACTCTGTCAGTCAGTCAGTCACTTTGTCAGTCAGTGAGTCAGTCAGTCACTCTGTCAGTCAGTCAGTCAGTCAAAATGTCTGTCAGTCAGTCAGTCACTCAGTCTGTCTGTCAGTCAGTCACTCTGTCAGTCAGTCAAAATGTCTGTCAGTCTGTCAGTCACTTTGTCAGTCAGTCAGTCAGTCACTCTGTATGCCAGTCAGTCAGTCACTCTGTCAGTCAGTCTGTCAGTCAGTAAGTCAGTCTCTCTGTCAGTAAGTCAGTCAGTAAGTCAATCTCTCTGTCAGTTAGTCAGTCCTCTGTCAGTCAGTCACTCTGTCAGTAACTCTGTCAGTTAGTCAGTCTGTCATTCACTCTGTCAGTCACTCAGTCTCTCAGTCAGTCATTCACTCTGTCAGTCAGTCAGTCAATCAGTCAGTCAGTCAGTCACTCAGTCAGTCAGACAGTAGGTCAGTCTGTCAATCAGACTGCCAGTCTGTCAGTCACTCTGTCAGTCAGTCAGTCAGTCACTCTGTCAGTCAGTCAGTCAGTCAGTCACTCTGTCAGTCAGTCTGTCAGTCAGTAATTCAGTCACACTGTCCGACAGTCAGTCACTCTGTCAGTCAGTCAGTCAGACAGTCAGTCAGTCACTCTGTCAGTCAGTCAGACAGTCAGTCAGGCACTCTGTCAGTCAATCACTTAGTCAGTCACTCTCTCATGCAGTCAGTCACTCTGTCAGTCAGTCAGTCTGTCATTCTATCAGTCAGTCAGTCAGTCACTCAGTCAGTCATTCAGTCAGTCACTCTTTCAGTCTGTCAGTCAGTCACTCTGTCTGTCAGCCAGTCAGTCACTCAGTCAGTTAGACAGTCAGTCAGTCACTCTGTCAGTCAGTCAGTCAGTCAACCTATCAGTCAGTCAGTCAGTCAGTCAATCTGTCAGTCAGTCACTCTGTCAGTCAGTCAGTCAATCAGTCACTCTGTCTGTCAGTCAGTCACTCTGTCAGTCAGTCTGTCAGTCAGTCATTCAGTCAGTCACTCTGTCAGTCAGCCAGTGACTCTGTCAGTCAGTCAGTCAGTGACTCTGTCAGTCAGTCAGTCACTTTGTCAGTCAGTCAGTCACTTTGTCAGTCAGTCACTCTCTCATGAAGTCAGTCACTCTGTCAGTCAGTCAGTCAGTCACTCTATCAGTCAGTCAGTCAGTCACTCTGTCAGTCACTCTATCAGTCAGTGACTCTGTCTGTCAGTCAGTGACTCTGTCAGTCAGTCAGTGACTCTGTCAGTCAGTCAGTCAGTCACCCTGTCTGTCAGTCAGTCAGTCACTCTGTCAGTCAGTCAGTCACCCTATCAGTCAGTCAGTCAGTCACTCTGTCAGTCAGTCAGTCAGTCAGTGACTCTGTCAGTCAGTCAGTCACTTTGTCAGTCAGTGAGTCAGTCAGTCACTCTGTCAGTCAGTCAGTCAGTCAAAATGTCTGTCAGTCAGTCAGTCACTTTGTCAGTCAGTCAGTCACTCAGTCTGTCTGTCAGTCAGTCACTCTGTCAGTCAGTCAAAATGTCTGTCAGTCTGTCAGTCACTTTGTCAGTCAGTCAGTCAGTCACTCTGTATGCCAGTCAGTCAGTCACTCTGTCAGTCAGTCTGTCAGTCAGTAAGTCAGTCTCTCTGTCAGTAAGTCAGTCAGTAAGTCAATCTCTCTGTCAGTTAGTCAGTCCTCTGTCAGTCAGTCACTCTCTCAGTAACTCTGTCAGTTAGTCAGTCTGTCAGTCACTCGGTCAGTCACTCAGTCTCTCAGTCAGTCATTCACTCTGTCAGTCAGTCAGTCAATCAGTCAGTCAGTCAGTCACTCAGTCAGTCAGACAGTAGGTCAGTCTGTCAATCAGACTGCCAGTCTGTCAGTCTGCCAGTCACTCTGTCTGTCAGTCAGTCAGTCACTCTGTCATTCAGTCAGTCAGTCAGTCACTCTGTCAGTCAGTCAGTCAGTCACTCTGTCAGTCAGTCAGTCAGTCAGTCACTCTGCCAGTCAGTCATTTAGTCAGTCACTCTGTCAGCCAGTCAGTCAGTCACTCTGTCTGTCAGCCAGTCAGTCACTCAGTCAGTTAGACAGTCAGTCAGTCACTCTGTCAGTCAGTCAGTCAGTCAACCTATCAGTCAGTCAGTCAGTCTGTCGCTCTGTCAGTCAGTCAGTCACTCTGTCTGTCAGTCAGTCAGTCACTTTGTCAGTCAGTCACTCTCTCATGCAGTCAGTCACGCTGTCAGTCAGTAGTCAGTCACTCTATCAGTCAGTCAGTCAGTCACTCAGTCAGTTAGACAGTCAGTCAGTCACTCTGTCAGTCAGTCAGTCAGTCAACCTATCAGTCAGTCAGTCAGTCTGTCGCTCTGTCAGTCAGTCTGTCAGTCTGTCAGTCAGTCAGTCACTCTGTCAGTCAGTCTGTCAGTCAGTCAGTCAGTCAGTCACTCTGTCAGTCAGTCAGTCTGTCATCCTATCAGTTAGTCAGTCAGTCAGTCAGTCAGTCACTCTGTCAGTCACTCTGTCAGTCACTCTGTCAGTCAGTTTCTCAGTCAGTCACTCAGTCACTCAGTCAGTCAGTCTGTCAGACAGTCAGTCAGTCACTCTGTCTGTCAATCAGTCAGTCAGTCACCCTCTCAGTCAGTCAGTCACTCTGTCAGTCAGTCAATCAGTCACTCTGTCAGTCACTCTGTCAGTCACTCTCTCAGTCAGTGACTCAGTCACTCAGTCAGTCTGTCAGACAGTCATTCAGTCACTCTGTCTGTCAATCAGTCAGTCAGTCACCCTCTCAGTCAGTCAGTCACTCTGTCAGTCAGTCAATCAGTCACTCTGTCAGTCAGTCAGTCAGTCAATCTGTCAGTCAGTCTGTCAGTCAGTCTGTCAGTCAGTAAGTCAGTCACACTGTCCGACAGTCAGTCACTCTGTCAGTCAGTCAGTCAGACAGTCAGTCAGTCACTCTGTCAGTCAGTCAGGCACTCTGTCAGTCAATCACTTAGTCAGTCACTCTCTCATGCAGTCAGTCACTCTGTCAGTCAGTCAGTCTGTCATTCTATCAGTCAGTCAGTCAGTCACTCAGTCACTCTGTCAGTCAGTCAGTCAGTCAAAATGTCTGTCAGTCAGTCAGTCACTTTGTCAGTCAGTCAGTCACTCAGTCTGTCTGTCAGTCAGTCAGTCACTCTGTCAGTCAGTCAGTCAGTCACTCAGTCAGATAGACAGTCAGTCAGTCACTCTGTCAGTCAGTCTGTCAGTCAGTCAGTCAGTCAGTCACTCTGTCAGTCAGTCAGTCTGTCATCCTATCAGTCAGTCAGTCAGTCAGTCAGTCAGTCACTCTGTCAGTCACTCTGTCAGTCACTCTGTCAGTCAGTCTCTCAGTCAGTCACTCAGTCACTCAGTCAGTCAGTCTGTCAGACAGTCAGTCATTCACACTGTCAGTCAGTCAGTCACTCTGTCAGTCACTCTGTCATTTAGTCAGTCTGTCAGTCACACTTTCAGTCAGTCTGTCAGTCAGTTACTCAGTCAGTGACTCAGTCACTCAGTCAGTCAGTCTGTCAGTCACTCAATCAGTCACTCTGTCATTCAGTCAGTCAGTCAGTCACTCTGTCAGTCAGTCAGTCAGTCACCCTATCAGTCAGTCAGTCAGTCACTCTGTCAGTCAGTCTGTCAGTCACTCTGTCAGTCAGTAAGTCAATTTCTCTGTCAGTAAGTCATTTTTTCAGTCAGTCAGTCAGTCACTCTGTCAGTCAGTCTGTCAGTCAGTAAGTCAGTCACACTGTCCGTCAGTCAGTCACTCTGTCAGTCAGTCAGTCAGACAGTCAGTCAGTCACTCTGTCAGTCAGTCAGACAGTCAGTCAGGCACTCTGTCAGTCAATCACTCAGTCAGTCACTCTCTCATGCAGTCAGTCACTCTGTCAGTCCGTCAGTCTGTCATTCTATCAGTCAGTCAGTCAAACACTCAGTCAGTCATTCAGTCAGTCACTCTGTCAGTCTGTCAGTCAGTCACTCTGTCTGTCAGCCAGTCAGTCACTCAGTCAGTTAGACAGTCAGTCAGTCACTCTGTCAGTCAGTCAGTCAGTCAACCTATCAGTCAGTCAGTCAGTCAGTCACTCTGTCAGTCAGTCACTCTGTCAGTCAGTCTGTCAGTCAGTCAGTCAGTCAGTCACTCTGTCTGTCAGTCTGTCAGTCAGTCATTCAGTCACTCTATCAGTCAGTGACTCTGTCTGTCAGTCAGTGACTCTGTCAGTCAGTCAGTGACTCTGTCAGTCAGTCACTCTCTCATGAAGTCAGTCACTCTGTCAGTCAGTCAGTCACTCTATCAGTCACTCAGTCAGTCACTCTGTCAGTCACTCTATCAGTCAGTGACTCTGTCTGTCAGTCAGTGACTCTGTCAGTCAGTCAGTGACTCTGTCAGTCAGTCAGTCAGTCACTCTGTCAGTCAGTCAGTCAGTCAAAATGTCTGTCAGTCAGTCAGTCTGTCTGTCAGTCAATCAGTCACTCTGTCTATCAGTCAGTCAGTAACTCTGTCTGTCAGTCAGTCACCCTGTCTGTCAGTCAGTCAGTCACTCTGTCAGTCAGTCAGTCACCCTATCAGTCAGTCAGTCAGTCACTCTGTCAGTCAGTCAGTCAGTCAGTGACTCTGTCAGTCAGTCAGTCACTCTGTCAGTCAGTCTGTCAGTCAGTCACTCTGTCAGTCACTCAATCAGTCACTCTGTCAGTCAGTCAGTCAGTCAGTCACTCTGTCAGTCAGTCAGTCAGTCACCCTATCAGTCAGTCAGTCAGTCACTCTGTCAGTCAGTCTGTCAGTCAGTAAGTCAGTCTCTCTGTCAGTAAGTCATTCTCTCTGTCAGTAAGTCAGTCACTCTGTCAGTCAGTCAGTCAGTCATCCTATCAGTCAGTCAGTCACTCTGTCAGTCAGTCATCCTATCAGTCAGTCAGTCAGTCACTCTGTCAGTCAGTCATTCAGTCAGTCACTCTGTCAGTCTGTCAGTCAGTCACTCTGTCAGTCAGTCAGTCACTCTGTCAGTCAGTCATTCAGTTAGTCACTCTGTCAGTCTGTCAGTCAGTCACTCTGTCTGTCAGCCAGTCAGTCACTCTGTCAGTCACTCAGTCAGTTAGACAGTCAGTCAGTCACTCTGTCAGTCAGTCAGTCTGTCAGTCAGTCACTCTGTCAGTCACTCAATCAGTCACTCTGTCAGTCAGTCAGTCAGTCAGTCACTCTGTCAGTCAGTCAGTCAGTCACCCTATCAGTCAGTCAGTCAGTCACTCTGTCAGTCAGTCTGTCAGTCAGTAAGTCAGTCTCTCTGTCAGTAAGTCAGTCCTCTGTCAGTCAGTCATTCACTCTGTCAGTCAGTCAGTCACACTGTCAGTCAGTCAGTCACTCTGTCATTTAGTCAGTCTGTCAGTCACACTTTCAGTCAGTCTGTCAGTCAGTTACTCAGTCAGTGACTCAGTCACTCAGTCAGTCAGTCTGTCAGTCACTCAATCAGTCACTCTGTCAGTCAGTCAGTCAGTCAGTCACTCTGTCAGTCAGTCAGTCACCCTATCAGTCACTCAGTCAGTCACTCTGTCAGTCAGTCTGTCAGTCAGTCTGTCAGTCAGTAAGTCAGTTTCTCTGTCAGTAAGTCATTTTGTCAGTCAGTCAGTCAGTCACTCTGTCAGTCAGTCTGTCAGTCAGTAAGTCAGTCACACTGTCCGTCAGTCAGTCACTCTGTCAGTCAGTCAGTCAGACAGTCAGTCAGTCACTCTGTCAGTCAGTCAGACAGTCAGTCAGGCACTCTGTCAGTCAATCACTCAGTCAGTCACTCTCTCATGCAGTCAGTCACTCTGTCAGTCAGTCAGTCTGTCATTCTATCAGTCAGTCAGTCAGTCACTCAATCAGTCATTCAGTCAGTCACTCTGTCAGTCTGTCAGTCAGTCAACCTATCAGTCAGTCAGTCAGTCAGTCACTCTGTCAGTCAGTCACACTGTCAGTCAGTCTGTCAGTCAGTCAGTCAGTCAGTCAGTCTGTCTGTCAGTCAGTCAGTCACTCTGTCAGTCAGTCTGTCAGTCAGTCATTCAGTCAGTCACTCTGTCAGTCAGCCAGTGACTCAGTCAGTCAGTCAGTGACTCTGTCAGTCAGTCAGTCACTTTGTCAGTCAGTCAGTCACTTTGTCAGTCAGTCAGTCACTTTGTCAGTCAGTCACTCTCTCATGAAGTCAGTCACTCTGTCAGTCAGTCAAAATGTCTGTCAGTCTGTCAGTCACTTTGTCAGTCAGTCAGTCAGTCACTCTGTATGCCAGTCAGTCAGTCACTCTGTCAGTCAGTCTGTCAGTCAGTAAGTCAGTCTCTCTGTCAGTAAGTCAGTCAGTAAGTCAATCTCTCTGTCAGTTAGTCAGTCCTCTGTCAGTCAGTCACTCTGTCAGTAACTCTGTCAGTTAGTCAGTCTGTCAGTCACTCAGTCTCTCAGTCAGTCATTCACTCTGTCAGTCAGTCAGTCAATCAGTCAGTCAGTCAGTCACTCAGTCAGTCAGACAGTAGGTCAGTCTGTCAATCAGACTGCCAGTCTGTCAGTCTGCCAGTCACTCTGTCATTCAGTCAGTCAGTCACTCTGTCATTCAGTCAGTCAGTCACTCTGTTAGTCAGTCAGTCACTCTATCAGTCAGTCAGTCAGTCACTCTGTCAGTCAGTCAGTCAGTCAGTCACTCTGCCAGTCAGTCATTTAGTCAGTCACTCTGTCAGCCAGTCAGTCAGTCACTCTGTCTGTCAGCCAGTCAGTCACTCAGTCAGTTAGACAGTCAGTCAGTCACTCTGTCAGTCAGTCAGTCAGTCAACCTATCAGTCAGTCAGTCAGTCTGTCGCTCTGTCAGTCAGTCTGTCAGTCTGTCAGTCAGTCAGTCACTCTGTCTGTCAGTCAGTCAGTCACTTTGTCAGTCAGTCACTCTCTCATGCAGTCAGTCACGCTGTCAGTCAGTAGTCAGTCACTCTATCAGTCAGTCAGTCAGTCACTCTGTCTGTCAGTCAGTCAGTCACTCTATCAGTCATTCAGTCAGTCAGTCACTCTGTCTATCAGTCAGTCAATAACTCTGTCTGTCAGTCAGTCAGTCTCTCTGTCAGTCAGTCAGTCACTCTGTCAGTCAGTCTGTCACTCAGTAAGTCAGTCTCTCTCTGTCAGTAAGTCATTCTCTCTGTCAGTAAGTCAGTCACTCTGTCAGTCAGTCAGTCACACTGTCAGTCAGTCAGTCACTCTGTCAGTCACTCAGTCAGACAGTCAGTCAGTCACTCTGTCAGTCAGTCAGTCAGTCAGTCACTCTTTCAGTCAATCACTCAGTCAGTCACTCTCTCATGCAGTCAGTCACTCTGTCAGTCAGTCAGTCTGTCATTCTATCAGTCAGTCAGTCAGTCACTCTGTCACTCTGTCTGTCAGCCAGTCAGTCACTCAGTCAGATAGACAGTCAGTCAGTCACTCTGTCAGTCAGTCTGTCAGTCAGTCAGTCAGTCAGTCACTCTGTCAGTCAGTCAGTCTGTCATCCTATCAGTCAGTCAGTCAGTCAGTCAGTCACTCTGTCAGTCACTCTGTCAGTCACTCTGTCAGTCAGTCTCTCAGTCAGTCACTCAGTCACTCAGTCAGTCAGTCTGTCAGACAGTCAGTCATTCACACTGTCAGTCAGTCAGTCACTCTGTCAGTCACTCTGTCATTTAGTCAGTCTGTCAGTCACACTTTCAGTCAGTCTGTCAGTCAGTCAGTTACTCAGTCAGTGACTCAGTCACTCAGTCAGTCAGTCTGTCAGTCACTCAATCAGTCACTCTGTCATTCAGTCAGTCAGTCAGTCACTCTGTCAGTCAGTCAGTCAGTCAGTCTGTCAGTCAGTAAGTCAATTTCTCTGTCAGTAAGTCATTTTGTCAGTCAGTCAGTCAGTCACTCTGTCAGTCAGTCTGTCAGTCAGTAAGTCAGTCACACTGTCCGTCAGTCAGTCACTCTGTCAGTCAGTCAGTCAGACAGTCAGTCAGTCACTCTGTCAGTCAGTCAGACAGTCAGTCAGGCACTCTGTCAGTCAATCACTCAGTCAGTCACTCTCTCATGCAGTCAGTCACTCTGTCAGTCAGTCAGTCTGTCATTCTATCAGTCAGTCAGTCAAACACTCAGTCAGTCATTCAGTCAGTCACTCTGTCAGTCTGTCAGTCAGTCACTCTGTCTGTCAGCCAGTCAGTCACTCAGTCAGTTAGACAGTCAGTCAGTCACTCTGTCAGTCAGTCAGTCAGTCAACCTATCAGTCAGTCAGTCAGTCAGTCACTCTGTCAGTCAGTCACTCTGTCAGTCAGTCTGTCAGTCAGTCAGTCAGTCAGTCACTCTGTCTGTCAGTCAGTCAGTCACTCTGTCAGTCAGTCTGTCAGTCAGTCATTCAGTCACTCTATCAGTCAGTGACTCTGTCTGTCAGTCAGTGACTCTGTCAGTCAGTCAGTGACTCTGTCAGTCAGTCACTCTCTCATGAAGTCAGTCACTCTGTCAGTCAGTCAGTCACTCTATCAGTCAGTCAGTCAGTCACTCTGTCAGTCACTCTATCAGTCAGTGACTCTGTCTGTCAGTCAGTGACTCTGTCAGTCAGTCAGTGACTCTGTCAGTCAGTCAGTCAGTCACTCTGTCAGTCAGTCAGTCAGTCAAAATGTCTGTCAGTCAGTCAGTCTGTCTGTCAGTCAATCAGTCACTCTGTCTATCAGTCAGTCAGTAACTCTGTCTGTCAGTCAGTCACCCTGTCTGTCAGTCAGTCAGTCACTCTGTCAGTCAGTCAGTCACCCTATCAGTCAGTCAGTCAGTCACTCTGTCAGTCAGTCAGTCAGTCAGTGACTCTGTCAGTCAGTCAGTCACTCTGTCAGTCAGTCTGTCAGTCAGTCACTCTGTCAGTCACTCAATCAGTCACTCTGTCAGTCAGTCAGTCAGTCAGTCACTCTGTCAGTCAGTCAGTCAGTCACCCTATCAGTCAGTCAGTCAGTCACTCTGTCAGTCAGTCTGTCAGTCAGTAAGTCAGTCTCTCTGTCAGTAAGTCATTCTCTCTGTCAGTAAGTCAGTCACTCTGTCAGTCAGTCAGTCAGTCATCCTATCAGTCAGTCAGTCACTCTGTCAGTCAGTCATCCTATCAGTCAGTCAGTCAGTCACTCTGTCAGTCAGTCATTCAGTCAGTCACTCTGTCAGTCTGTCAGTCAGTCACTCTGTCAGTCAGTCAGTCACTCTGTCAGTCAGTCATTCAGTTAGTCACTCTGTCAGTCTGTCAGTCAGTCACTCTGTCTGTCAGCCAGTCAGTCACTCTGTCAGTCACTCAGTCAGTTAGACAGTCAGTCAGTCACTCTGTCAGTCAGTCAGTCAGTCTGTCAGTCAGTCACTCTGTCAGTCACTCAATCAGTCACTCTGTCAGTCAGTCAGTCAGTCAGTCACTCTGTCAGTCAGTCAGTCAGTCACCCTATCAGTCAGTCAGTCAGTCACTCTGTCAGTCAGTCTGTCAGTCAGTAAGTCAGTCTCTCTGTCAGTAAGTCAGTCCTCTGTCAGTCAGTCATTCACTCTGTCAGTCAGTCAGTCACACTGTCAGTCAGTCAGTCACTCTGTCATTTAGTCAGTCTTTCAGTCACACTTTCAGTCAGTCTGTCAGTCAGTTACTCAGTCAGTGACTCAGTCACTCAGTCAGTCAGTCTGTCAGTCACTCAATCAGTCACTCTGTCAGTCAGTCAGTCAGTCAGTCACTCTGTCAGTCAGTCAGTCACCCTATCAGTCACTCAGTCAGTCACTCTGTCAGTCAGTCTGTCAGTCAGTCTGTCAGTCAGTAAGTCAGTTTCTCTGTCAGTAAGTCATTTTGTCAGTCAGTCAGTCAGTCACTCTGTCAGTCAGTCTGTCAGTCAGTAAGTCAGTCACACTGTCCGTCAGTCAGTCACTCTGTCAGTCAGTCAGTCAGACAGTCAGTCAGTCACTCTGTCAGTCAGTCAGACAGTCAGTCAGGCACTCTGTCAGTCAATCACTCAGTCAGTCACTCTCTCATGCAGTCAGTCACTCTGTCAGTCAGTCAGTCTGTCATTCTATCAGTCAGTCAGTCAGTCACTCAATCAGTCATTCAGTCAGTCACTCTGTCAGTCTGTCAGTCAGTCAACCTATCAGTCAGTCAGTCAGTCAGTCACTCTGTCAGTCAGTCACACTGTCAGTCAGTCTGTCAGTCAGTCAGTCAGTCAGTCACTCTGTCTGTCAGTCAGTCAGTCACTCTGTCAGTCAGTCTGTCAGTCAGTCATTCAGTCAGTCACTCTGTCAGTCAGCCAGTGACTCAGTCAGTCAGTCAGTGACTCTGTCAGTCAGTCAGTCACTTTGTCAGTCAGTCAGTCACTTTGTCAGTCAGTCAGTCACTTTGTCAGTCAGTCACTCTCTCATGAAGTCCGTCACTCTGTCAGTCAGTCAGTCACTCTATCAGTTAGTCAGTCAGTCACTCTGTCAGTCACTCTATCAGTCAGTGACTCTGTCTGTCAGTCAGTGACTCTGTAGTCAGTCAGTGACTCTGTCAGTCAGTCAGTCAGTCACTTTGTCAGTCAGTCAGTCACTCAGTCTGTCTGTCAGTCAGTCAGTCGCTCTGTCTATCAGTCAGTCAGTAACTCTGTCTGTCAGTCAGTCACCCTGTCTGTCAGTCAGTCAGTAACTCTGTCAGTCAGTCAGTCACCCTATCAGTCAGTCAGTCCGTCACTCTGTCAGTCAGTCAGTCAGTCAGTGACTCTGTCAGTCAGTGACTCTGTCAGTCAGTCTGTCAGTCACTCAATCAGTCACTCTGTCAGTCAGTCAGTCAGTCAGTCACTCTGTCAGTCAGTCAGTCACTCACCCTATCAGTCAGTCAGTCAGTCACTCTGTCAGTCAGTCTGTCAGTCAGTAAGTCAGTCTCTCTGTCAGTAAGTCATTCTCTCTGTCAGTAAGTCAATCACTCTGTCAGTCAGTCAGTCAGTCATCCTATCAGTCAGTCAGTCACTCTGTCAGTCAGTCAGTCAGTCATCCTATCAGTCAGTCAGTCAGTCACTCTGTCAGTCAGTCATTCAGTCAGTCACTCTGTCAGTCTGTCAGTCAGTCACTCTGTCAGTCAGTCAGTCACTCTGTCAGTCAGTCATTCAGTTAGTCACTCTGTCAGTCTGTCAGTCAGTCACTCTGTCTGTCAGCCAGTCAGTCACTCTGTCAGTCACTCAGTCAGTTAGACAGTCAGTCAGTCACCCTGTCAGTCAGTCAGTCAGTCTGTCAGTTAGTCACTCTGTCAATCACTCAATCAGTCACTCTGTCAGTCAGTCAGTCAGTCAGTCACTCTGTCAGTCTGTCAGTCAGTCACCCTATCAGTCAGTCAGTCAGTCACCCTATCAGTCAGTCAGTCAGTCACTCTGTCAGTCAGTCTGTCAGTCAGTAAGTCATTCTCTCTGTCAGTAAGTCAGTCACTCTGTCAGTCAGTCAGTCATTTTGTCAGTCAGTCAGTCACTCTGTCAGTCAGTCTGTCAGTCAGTAAGTCAGTCTCTCTGTCAGTAAGTCATTCTCTCTGTCAGTAAGTCAGTCACTCTGTCAGTCAGTCAGTCACACTGTCAGTCAGTCAGTCACTCTGTCAGTCACTCAGTCAGACAGTCAGTCAATCACTCTGTCAGTCAGTCAGTCAGCCAGTCACTCTGTCAGTCAATCACTCAGTCAGTCACTCTCTCATGCAGTCAGTCACTCTGTCAGTCAGTCAGTCTGTCATTCTATCAGTCAGTCAGTCAGTCACTCTGTCAGTCAGTCATTCAGTCACTCTGTCTGTCAGCCAGTCAGTCACTCAGTCAGATAGACAGTCAGTCAGTCACTCTGTCAGTCACTCTGTCAGACTAACTGAATGACTCTGTCAGTCAGTCATTCAGTTAGTCACTCTGTCAGTCTGTCAGTCAGTCACTCTGTCTGTCAGTCAGTCAGTCAGTCAGTCACTCTGTCAGTCAGTCTGTCATCCTATCAGTCAGTCAGTCAGTCAGTCAGTCAGTCACTCTGTCAGTCACTCTGTCAGTCACTCTGTCAGTCAGTCTCTCAGTCAGTCACTCAGTCACTCAGTCAGTCAGTCTGTCAGACAGTCAGTCAGTCACTCTGTCTGTCAATCAGTCAGTCAGTCACCCTCTCAGTCAGTCAGTCACTCTGTCAGTCAATCAATCAGTCACTCTGTCAGTCACTCTGTCAGTCACTCTCTCAGTCAGTGACTCAGTCACTCAGTCAGTCTGTCAGACAGTCATTCAGTCACTCTGTCTGTCAATCAGTCAGTCAGTCACCCTCTCAGTCAGTCAGTCACTCTGTCAGTCAGTCAATCAGTCACTCTGTCAGTCAGTCAGTCACCCTATCAGTCAGTCAGTCCGTCACTCTGTCAGTCAGTCAGTCAGTCAGTGACTCTGTCAGTCAGTGACTCTGTCAGTCAGTCTGTCAGTCACTCAATCAGTCACTCTGTCAGTCAGTCAGTCAGTCAGTCACTCTGTCAGTCAGTCAGTCACTCACCCTATCAGTCAGTCAGTCAGTCACTCTGTCAGTCAGTCTGTCAGTCAGTAAGTCAGTCTCTCTGTCAGTAAGTCATTCTCTCTGTCAGTAAGTCAATCACTCTGTCAGTCAGTCAGTCAGTCATCCTATCAGTCAGTCAGTCACTCTGTCAGTCAGTCAGTCAGTCATCCTATCAGTCAGTCAGTCAGTCACTCTGTCAGTCAGTCATTCAGTCAGTCACTCTGTCAGTCTGTCAGTCAGTCACTCTGTCAGTCAGTCAGTCACTCTGTCAGTCAGTCATTCAGTTAGTCACTCTGTCAGTCTGTCAGTCAGTCACTCTGTCTGTCAGCCAGTCAGTCACTCTGTCAGTCACTCAGTCAGTTAGACAGTCAGTCAGTCACCCTGTCAGTCAGTCAGTCAGTCTGTCAGTTAGTCACTCTGTCAATCACTCAATCAGTCACTCTGTCAGTCAGTCAGTCAGTCAGTCACTCTGTCAGTCTGTCTGTCAGTCAGTAAGTCATTCTCTCTGTCAGTAAGTCAGTCACTCTGTCAGTCAGTCAGTCATTTTGTCAGTCAGTCAGTCACTCTGTCAGTAAGTCATTCTCTCTGTCAGTAAGTCAGTCACTCTGTCAGTCAGTCAGTCACACTGTCAGTCACTCAGTCAGACAGTCAGTCAATCACTCTGTCAGTCAGTCAGTCAGCCAGTCACTCTGTCAGTCAATCACTCAGTCAGTCACTCTCTCATGCAGTCAGTCACTCTGTCAGTCAGTCAGTCTGTCATTCTATCAGTCAGTCAGTCAGTCACTCTGTCAGTCAGTCATTCAGTCACTCTGTCTGTCAGCCAGTCAGTCACTCAGTCAGATAGACAGTCAGTCAGATAGACAGTCAGTCAGTCACTCTGTCAGTCAGTCTGTCAGTCAGTCAGTCAGTCAGTCACTCTGTCAGTCAGTCAGTCTGTCATCCTATCAGTCAGTCAGTCAGTCAGTCAGTCAGTCACTCTGTCAGTCACTCTGTCAGTCACTCTGTCAGTCAGTCTCTCAGTCAGTCACTCAGTCACTCAGTCAGTCAGTCTGTCAGACAGTCAGTCAGTCACTCTGTCTGTCAATCAGTCAGTCAGTCACCCTCTCAGTCAGTCAGTCACTCTGTCAGTCAGTCAATCAGTCACTCTGTCAGTCACTCTGTCAGTCACTCTCTCAGTCAGTGACTCAGTCACTCAGTCAGTCTGTCAGACAGTCATTCAGTCACTCTGTCTGTCAATCAGTCAGTCAGTCACCCTCTCAGTCAGTCAGTCACTCTGTCAGTCAGTCAATCAGTCACTCTGTCAGTCAGTCAGTCAGTCAATCTGTCAGTCAGTCTGTCAGTCAGTCGGTCAGTCAGTAAGTCAGTCACACTGTCCGACAGTCAGTCACTCTGTCAGTCAGTCAGTCAGACAGTCAGTCAGTCACTCTGTCAGTCAGTCAGGCACTCTGTCAGTCAATCACTTAGTCAGTCACTCTCTCATGCAGTCAGTCACTCTGTCAGTCAGTCAGTCTGTCATTCTATCAGTCAGTCAGTCAGTCACTCAGTCACTCTGTCAGTCAGTCAGTCAGTCAAAATGTCTGTCAGTCAGTCAGTCACTTTGTCAGTCAGTCAGTCACTCAGTCTGTCTGTCAGTCAGTCAGTCACTCTGTCTATCAGTCAGTCAGTAACTCTGTCTGTCAGTCAGTCACTCTGTCAGTCAGTCAGTCAGTCAGTGACTCTGTCAGTCAGTCAGTCACTCTGTCAGTCAGTCTGTCAGTCAGTCACTCTGTCAGTCACTCAATCAGTCACTCTGTCTGTCAGTCAGTCACTCTGTCAGTCACTCAATCAGTCACTCTGTCAGTCAGTCAGTCAGTCAGTCACTCTGTCAGTCAGTCAGTCAGTCACCCTATCAGTCAGTAAGTCAGTCTCTCTGTCAGTAAGTCATTCTCTCTGTCAGTAAGTCAGTCACTCTGTCAGTCAGTCAGTCAGTCACTCTGTCAGTCAGTCAGTCAGTCACTCTCTCAGTCAGTCAGTCAGTCATCCTATCAGTCAGTCAGTCACTCTGTCAGTCAGTCAGTCAGTCATCCTATCAGTCAGTCAGTCAGTCACTCTGTCAGTCAGTCATTCAATCAGTCACTCTGTCAGTCTGTCACTCTGTCAGTCAGTCAGTCACTCTGTCAGTCAGTCATTCAGTTAGTCACTCTGTCAGTCTGTCAGTCAGTCACTCTGTCTGTCAGCCAGTCAGTCACTCTGTCAGTCACTCAGTCAGTTAGACAGTCAGTCAGTCACTCTGTCAGTCAGTCAGTCAGTCTGTCAGTCAGTCACTCTGTCAGTCACTCAATCAGTCACTCTGTCAGTCAGTCAGTCAGTCAGTCACTCTGTCAGTCAGTCAGTCAGTCACCCTATCAGTCAGTCAGTCAGTCACTCTGTCAGTCAGTCTGTCAGTCAGTAAGTCAGTCTCTCTGTCAGTAAGTCAGTCCTCTGTCAGTCAGTCATTCACTCTGTCAGTCAGTCAGTCACCCTATCAGTCAGTCAGTCAGTCACTCTGTCAGTCAGTCTGTCAGTCAGTCTGTCAGTCAGTAAGTCAGTTTCTCTGTCAGTAAGTCATTTTGTCAGTCAGTCAGTCAGTCACTCTGTCAGTCAGTCTGTCAGTCAGTAAGTCAGTCACACTGTCCGACAGTCAGTCACTCTGTCAGTCAGTCAGTCAGACAGTCAGTCAGTCACTCTGTCAGTCAGTCAGACAGTCAGTCAGGCACTCTGTCAGTCAATCACTCAGTCAGTCACTCTCTCATGCAGTCAGTCACTCTGTCAGTCAGTCAGTCTGTCATTCTATCAGTTTGTCAGTCAGTCACTCAGTCAGTCACTCAGTCAGTCACTCTGTCAGTCTGTCAGTCAGTCACTCTGTCTGTCAGCCAGTCAGTCACTCAGTCAGTTAGACAGTCAGTCAGTCACTCTGTCAGTCAGTCAGTCAGTCAACCTATCAGTCAGTCAGTCAGTCAGTCAATCTGTCAGTCAGTCACTCTGTCAGTCAGTCAGTCAGTCAGTCACTCTGTCTGTCAGTCAGTCACTCTGTCAGTCAGTCTGTCAGTCAGTCATTCAGTCAGTCACTCTGTCAGTCAGCCAGTGACTCTGTCAGTCAGTCAGTCAGTGACTCTGTCAAACAGTCAGTCAGTGACTCTGTCAGTCAGTCAGTCACTTTGTCAGTCAGTCAGTCACTTTGTCAGTCAGTCAGTCATGAAGTCAGTCACTCTGTCAGTCAGTCAGTCAGTCACTCTATCAGTCAGTCAGTCAGTCACTCTGTCAGTCACTCTATCAGTCAGTGACTCTGTCTGTCAGTCAGTGACTCTGTCAGTCAGTCAGTGACTCTGTCTGTCAGTCAGTCAGTCAGTCACTCTGTCAGTCAGTCAGTCAGTCCAAATGTCTGTCAGTCAGTCAGTCACTTTGTCAGTCAGTCAGTCACTCAGTCTGTCTGTCAGTCAGTCAGTCACTCTGTCTATCAGTCAGTCAGTAACTCTGTCTGTCAGTCAGTCACCCTGTCTGTCAGTCAGTCAGTCACTCTGTCAGTCAGTCAGTCAGTCAGTGACTCTGTCAGTCAGTCAGTCACTTTGTCAGTCAGTGAGTCAGTCAGTCACTCTGTCAGTCAGTCAGTCAGTCAAAATGTCTGTCAGTCAGTCAGTCACTTTGTCAGTCAGTCAGTCACTCAGTCTGTCTGTCAGTCAGTCACTCTGTCAGTCAGTCAAAATGTCTGTCAGTCTGTCAGTCACTTTGTCAGTCAGTCAGTCAGTCACTCTGTATGCCAGTCAGTCAGTCACTCTGTCAGTCAGTCTGTCAGTCAGTAAGTCAGTCTCTCTGTCAGTAAGTCAGTCAGTAAGTCAATCTCTCTGTCAGTTAGTCAGTCCTCTGTCAGTCAGTCACTCTGTCAGTAACTCTGTCAGTTAGTCAGTCTGTCATTCACTCTGTCAGTCACTCAGTCTCTCAGTCAGTCATTCACTCTGTCAGTCAGTCAGTCAATCAGTCGGTCAGTCTGTCAATCAGACTGCCAGTCTGTCAGTCACTCTGTCTGTCAGTCAGTCATTCACTCTGTCAGTCAGTCAGTCACACTGTCAGTCAGTCAGTCACTCTGTCAGTCACTCTGTCATTCAGTCAGTCTGTCAGTCACACTTTCAGTCAGTCTGTCAGTCAGTTACTCAGTCAGTGACTCAGTCACTCAGTCAGTCAGTCTGTCAATCACTCAATCAGTCACTCTGTCAGTCAGTCAGTCAGTCAGTCACTCTGTCAGTCAGTCAGTCAGTCACCCTATCAGTCAGTCAGTCAGTCACTCTGTCAGTCAGTCTGTCAGTCAGTCTGTCAGTCAGTAAGTCAGTTTCTCTGTCAGTAAGTCATTTTGTCAGTCAGTCAGTCAGTCACTCTGTCAGTCAGTCTGTCAGTCAGTAAGTCAGTCACACTGTCCGACAGTCAGTCACTCTGTCAGTCAGTCAGTCAGACAGTCAGTCAGTCACTCTGTCAGTCAGTCAGACAGTCAGTCAGGCACTCTGTCAGTCAATCACTCAGTCAGTCACTCTCTCATGCAGTCAGTCACTCTGTCAGTCAGTCAGTCTGTCATTCTATCAGTTTGTCAGTCAGTCACTCAGTCAGTCGCTCAGTCAGTCACTCTGTCAGTCTGTCAGTCAGTCACTCTGTCTGTCAGCCAGTCAGTCACTCAGTCAGTTAGACAGTCAGTCAGTCACTCTGTCAGTCAGTCAGTCAGTCAACCTATCAGTCAGTCAGTCAGTCAGTCAATCTGTCAGTCAGTCACTCTGTCAGTCAGTCAGTCAGTCAGTCACTCTGTCTGTCAGTCAGTCACTCTGTCAGTCAGTCTGTCAGTCAGTCATTCAGTCAGTCACTCTGTCAGTCAGCCAGTGACTCTGTCAGTCAGTCAGTCAGTGACTCTGTCAAACAGTCAGTCAGTGACTCTGTCAGTCAGTCAGTCACTTTGTCAGTCAGTCAGTCACTTTGTCAGTCAGTCACTCTCTCATGAAGTCAGTCACTCTGTCAGTCAGTCAGTCAGTCACTCTATCAGTCAGTCAGTCAGTCACTCTGTCAGTCACTCTATCAGTCAGTGACTCTGTCTGTCAGTCAGTGACTCTGTCAGTCAGTCAGTGACTCTGTCAGTCAGTCAGTCAGTCAGTCACTCTGTCAGTCAGTCAGTCAGTCCAAATGTCTGTCAGTCAGTCAGTCACTTTGTCAGTCAGTCAGTCACTCAGTCTGTCTGTCAGTCAGTCAGTCACTCTGTCTATCAGTCAGTCAGTAAATCTGTCTGTCAGTCAGTCACCCTGTCTGTCAGTCAGTCAGTCACTCTGTCAGTCAGTCAGTCAGTCAGTGACTCTGTCAGTCAGTCAGTCACTTTGTCAGTCAGTGAGTCAGTCAGTCACTCTGTCAGTCAGTCAGTCAGTCAAAATGTCTGTCAGTCAGTCAGTCACTCAGTCTGTCTGTCAGTCAGTCACTCTGTCAGTCAGTCAAAATGTCTGTCAGTCTGTCAGTCACTTTGTCAGTCAGTCAGTCAGTCACTCTGTATGCCAGTCAGTCAGTCACTCTGTCAGTCAGTCTGTCAGTCAGTAAGTCAGTCTCTCTGTCAGTAAGTCAGTCAGTAAGTCAATCTCTCTGTCAGTTAGTCAGTCCTCTGTCAGTCAGTCACTCTGTCAGTAACTCTGTCAGTTAGTCAGTCTGTCATTCACTCTGTCAGTCACTCAGTCTCTCAGTCAGTCATTCACTCTGTCAGTCAGTCAGTCAATCAGTCAGTCAGTCAGTCACTCAGTCAGTCAGACAGTAGGTCAGTCTGTCAATCAGACTGCCAGTCTGTCAGTCACTCTGTCTGTCAGTCAGTCAGTCACTCTGTCATTCAGTCAGTCAGTCACTCTGTCAGTCAGTCAGTCAGTCACTCTGTCAGTCAGTCAGTCAGTCAGTCACTCTGTCAGTCAGTCTGTCAGTCAGTAATTCAGTCACACTGTCCGACAGTCAGTCACTCTGTCAGTCAGTCAGTCAGACAGTCACTCTGTCTATCAGTCAGTCAGTAACTCTGTCTGTCAGTCAGTCACCCTGTCTGTCAGTCAGTCAGTCACTCTGTCAGTCAGTCAGTCAGTCAGTGACTCTGTCAGTCAGTCAGTCACTTTGTCAGTCAGTGAGTCAGTCAGTCACTCTGTCAGTCAGTCAGTCAGTCAAAATGTCTGTCAGTCAGTCAGTCACTCAGTCTGTCTGTCAGTCAGTCACTCTGTCAGTCAGTCAAAATGTCTGTCAGTCTGTCAGTCACTTTGTCAGTCAGTCAGTCAGTCACTCTGTATGCCAGTCAGTCAGTCACTCTGTCAGTCAGTCTGTCAGTCAGTAAGTCAGTCTCTCTGTCAGTAAGTCAGTCAGTAAGTCAATCTCTCTGTCAGTTAGTCAGTCCTCTGTCAGTCAGTCACTCTGTCAGTAACTCTGTCAGTTAGTCAGTCTGTCATTCACTCTGTCAGTCACTCAGTCTCTCAGTCAGTCATTCACTCTGTCAGTCAGTCAGTCAATCAGTCAGTCAGTCAGTCACTCAGTCAGTCAGACAGTAGGTCAGTCTGTCAATCAGACTGCCAGTCTGTCAGTCACTCTGTCTGTCAGTCAGTCAGTCACTCTGTCATTCAGTCAGTCAGTCACTCTGTCAGTCAGTCAGTCAGTCACTCTGTCAGTCAGTCAGTCAGTCAGTCACTCTGTCAGTCAGTCTGTCAGTCAGTAATTCAGTCACACTGTCCGACAGTCAGTCACTCTGTCAGTCAGTCAGTCAGACAGTCAGTCAGTCACTCTGTCAGTCAGTCAGACAGTCAGTCAGGCACTCTGTCAGTCAATCACTTAGTCAGTCACTCTCTCATGCAGTCAGTCACTCTGTCAGTCAGTCAGTCTGTCATTCTATCAGTCAGTCAGTCAGTCACTCAGTCAGTCATTCAGTCAGTCACTCTTTCAGTCTGTCAGTCAGTCACTCTGTCTGTCAGCCAGTCAGTCACTCAGTCAGTTAGACAGTCAGTCAGTCACTCTGTCAGTCAGTCAGTCAGTCAACCTATCAGTCAGTCAGTCAGTCAATCTGTCAGTCAGTCACTCTGTCAGTCAGTCAGTCAGTCAGTCACTCTGTCTGTCAGTCAGTCACTCTGTCAGTCAGTCTGTCAGTCAGTCATTCAGTCAGTCACTCTGTCAGTCAGCCAGTGACTCTGTCAGTCAGTCAGTCAGTGACTCTGTCAGTCAGTCAGTCACTTTGTCAGTCAGTCAGTCACTTTGTCAGTCAGTCACTCTCTCATGAAGTCAGTCACTCTGTCAGTCAGTCAGTCAGTCACTCTATCAGTCAGTCAGTCAGTCACTCTGTCAGTCACTCTATCAGTCAGTGACTCTGTCTGTCAGTCAGTGACTCTGTCAGTCAGTCAGTGACTCTGTCAGTCAGTCAGTCAGTCACCCTGTCTGTCAGTCAGTCAGTCACTCTGTCAGTCAGTCAGTCACCCTATCAGTCAGTCAGTCAGTCACTCTGTCAGTCAGTCAGTCAGTCAGTGACTCTGTCAGTCAGTCAGTCACTTTGTCAGTCAGTGAGTCAGTCAGTCACTCTGTCAGTCAGTCAGTCAGTCAAAATGTCTGTCAGTCAGTCAGTCACTTTGTCAGTCAGTCAGTCACTCAGTCTGTCTGTCAGTCAGTCACTCTGTCAGTCAGTCAAAATGTCTGTCAGTCTGTCAGTCACTTTGTCAGTCAGTCAGTCAGTCACTCTGTATGCCAGTCAGTCAGTCACTCTGTCAGTCAGTCTGTCAGTCAGTAAGTCAGTCTCTCTGTCAGTAAGTCAGTCAGTAAGTCAATCTCTCTGTCAGTTAGTCAGTCCTCTGTCAGTCAGTCACTCTCTCAGTAACTCTGTCAGTTAGTCAGTCTGTCAGTCACTCGGTCAGTCACTCAGTCTCTCAGTCAGTCATTCACTCTGTCAGTCAGTCAGTCAATCAGTCAGTCAGTCAGTCACTCAGTCAGTCAGACAGTAGGTCAGTCTGTCAATCAGACTGCCAGTCTGTCAGTCTGCCAGTCACTCTGTCTGTCAGTCAGTCAGTCACTCTGTCATTCAGTCAGTCAGTCACTCTGTTAGTCAGTCAGTCACTCTATCAGTCAGTCAGTCAGTCACTCTGTCAGTCAGTCAGTCAGTCAGTCACTCTGCCAGTCAGTCATTTAGTCAGTCACTCTGTCAGCCAGTCAGTCAGTCACTCCGTCTGTCAGCCAGTCAGTCACTCAGTCAGTTAGACAGTCAGTCAGTCACTCTGTCAGTCAGTCAGTCAGTCAACCTATCAGTCAGTCAGTCAGTCTGTCGCTCTGTCAGTCAGTCACTCTGTCTGTCAGTCAGTCAGTCACTTTGTCAGTCAGTCACTCTCTCATGCAGTCAGTCACGCTGTCAGTCAGTAGTCAGTCACTCTATCAGTCAGTCAGTCAGTCACTCAGTCAGTTAGACAGTCAGTCAGTCACTCTGTCAGTCAGTCAGTCAGTCAACCTATCAGTCAGTCAGTCAGTCTGTCGCTCTGTCAGTCAGTCTGTCAGTCTGTCAGTCAGTCAGTCACTCTGTCAGTCAGTCTGTCAGTCAGTCAGTCAGTCAGTCACTCTGTCAGTCAGTCAGTCTGTCATCCTATCAGTTAGTCAGTCAGTCAGTCAGTCAGTCACTCTGTCAGTCACTCTGTCAGTCACTCTGTCAGTCACTCTGTCATTTAGTCAGTCTGTCAGTCACACTTTCAGTCAGTCTGTCAGTCAGTTACTCAGTCAGTGACTCAGTCAGTGACTCAGTCACTCAGTCAGTCAGTCTGTCAGTCACTCAATCAGTCACTCTGTCATTCAGTCAGTCAGTCAGTCACTCTGTCAGTCAGTCAGTCAGTCAGTCTGTCAGTCAGTAAGTCAATTTCTCTGTCAGTAAGTCATTTTGTCAGTCAGTCAGTCAGTCACTCTGTCAGTCAGTCTGTCAGTCAGTAAGTCAGTCACACTGTCCGTCAGTCAGTCACTCTGTCAGTCAGTCAGTCAGACAGTCAGTCAGTCACTCTGTCAGTCAGTCAGACAGTCAGTCAGGCACTCTGTCAGTCAATCACTCAGTCAGTCACTCTCTCATGCAGTCAGTCACTCTGTCAGTCAGTCAGTCTGTCATTCTATCAGTCAGTCAGTCAAACACTCAGTCAGTCATTCAGTCAGTCACTCTGTCAGTCTGTCAGTCAGTCACTCTGTCTGTCAGCCAGTCAGTCACTCAGTCAGTTAGACAGTCAGTCAGTCACTCTGTCAGTCAGTCAGTCAGTCAACCTATCAGTCAGTCAGTCAGTCAGTCACTCTGTCAGTCAGTCACTCTGTCAGTCAGTCTGTCAGTCAGTCAGTCAGTCAGTCACTCTGTCTGTCAGTCAGTCAGTCACTCTGTCAGTCAGTCTGTCAGTCAGTCATTCAGTCACTCTATCAGTCAGTGACTCTGTCTGTCAGTCAGTGACTCTGTCAGTCAGTCAGTGACTCTGTCAGTCAGTCACTCTCTCATGAAGTCAGTCACTCTGTCAGTCAGTCAGTCACTCTATCAGTCAGTCAGTCAGTCACTCTGTCAGTCACTCTATCAGTCAGTGACTCTGTCTGTCAGTCAGTGACTCTGTCAGTCAGTCAGTGACTCTGTCAGTCAGTCAGTCAGTCACTCTGTCAGTCAGTCAGTCAGTCAAAATGTCTGTCAGTCAGTCAGTCTGTCTGTCAGTCAATCAGTCACTCTGTCTATCAGTCAGTCAGTAACTCTGTCTGTCAGTCAGTCACCCTGTCTGTCAGTCAGTCAGTCACTCTGTCAGTCAGTCAGTCACCCTATCAGTCAGTCAGTCAGTCACTCTGTCAGTCAGTCAGTCAGTCAGTGACTCTGTCAGTCAGTCAGTCACTCTGTCAGTCAGTCTGTCAGTCAGTCACTCTGTCAGTCACTCAATCAGTCACTCTGTCAGTCAGTCAGTCAGTCAGTCACTCTGTCAGTCAGTCAGTCAGTCACCCTATCAGTCAGTCAGTCAGTCACTCTGTCAGTCAGTCTGTCAGTCAGTAAGTCAGTCTCTCTGTCAGTAAGTCATTCTCTCTGTCAGTAAGTCAGTCACTCTGTCAGTCAGTCAGTCAGTCATCCTATCAGTCAGTCAGTCACTCTGTCAGTCAGTCATCCTATCAGTCAGTCAGTCAGTCACTCTGTCAGTCAGTCATTCAGTCAGTCACTCTGTCAGTCTGTCAGTCAGTCACTCTGTCAGTCAGTCAGTCACTCTGTCAGTCAGTCATTCAGTTAGTCACTCTGTCAGTCTGTCAGTCAGTCACTCTGTCTGTCAGCCAGTCAGTCACTCTGTCAGTCACTCAGTCAGTTAGACAGTCAGTCAGTCACTCTGTCAGTCAGTCAGTCAGTCTGTCAGTCAGTCACTCTGTCAGTCACTCAATCAGTCACTCTGTCAGTCAGTCAGTCAGTCAGTCACTCTGTCAGTCAGTCAGTCAGTCACCCTATCAGTCAGTCAGTCAGTCACTCTGTCAGTCAGTCTGTCAGTCAGTAAGTCAGTCTCTCTGTCAGTAAGTCAGTCCTCTGTCAGTCAGTCATTCACTCTGTCAGTCAGTCAGTCACACTGTCAGTCAGTCAGTCACTCTGTCATTTAGTCAGTCTTTCAGTCACACTTTCAGTCAGTCTGTCAGTCAGTTACTCAGTCAGTGACTCAGTCACTCAGTCAGTCAGTCTGTCAGTCACTCAATCAGTCACTCTGTCAGTCAGTCAGTCAGTCAGTCACTCTGTCAGTCAGTCAGTCACCCTATCAGTCACTCAGTCAGTCACTCTGTCAGTCAGTCTGTCAGTCAGTCTGTCAGTCAGTAAGTCAGTTTCTCTGTCAGTAAGTCATTTTGTCAGTCAGTCAGTCAGTCACTCTGTCAGTCAGTCTGTCAGTCAGTAAGTCAGTCACACTGTCCGTCAGTCAGTCACTCTGTCAGTCAGTCAGTCAGACAGTCAGTCAGTCACTCTGTCAGTCAGTCAGACAGTCAGTCAGGCACTCTGTCAATCAATCACTCAGTCAGTCACTCTCTCATGCAGTCAGTCACTCTGTCAGTCAGTCAGTCTGTCATTCTATCAGTCAGTCAGTCAGTCACTCAATCAGTCATTCAGTCAGTCACTCTGTCAGTCTGTCAGTCAGTCAACCTATCAGTCAGTCAGTCAGTCAGTCACTCTGTCAGTCAGTCACACTGTCAGTCAGTCTGTCAGTCAGTCAGTCAGTCAGTCACTCTGTCTGTCAGTCAGTCAGTCACTCTGTCAGTCAGTCTGTCAGTCAGTCATTCAGTCAGTCACTCTGTCAGTCAGCCAGTGACTCAGTCAGTCAGTCAGTGACTCTGTCAGTCAGTCAGTCACTTTGTCAGTCAGTCAGTCACTTTGTCAGTCAGTCAGTCACTTTGTCAGTCAGTCACTCTCTCATGAAGTCCGTCACTCTGTCAGTCAGTCAGTCACTCTATCAGTTAGTCAGTCAGTCACTCTGTCAGTCACTCTATCAGTCAGTGACTCTGTCTGTCAGTCAGTGACTCTGTAGTCAGTCAGTGACTCTGTCAGTCAGTCAGTCAGTCACTTTGTCAGTCAGTCAGTCACTCAGTCTGTCTGTCAGTCAGTCAGTCGCTCTGTCTATCAGTCAGTCAGTAACTCTGTCTGTCAGTCAGTCACCCTGTCTGTCAGTCAGTCAGTAACTCTGTCAGTCAGTCAGTCACCCTATCAGTCAGTCAGTCCGTCACTCTGTCAGTCAGTCAGTCAGTCAGTGACTCTGTCAGTCAGTGACTCTGTCAGTCAGTCTGTCAGTCACTCAATCAGTCACTCTGTCAGTCAGTCAGTCAGTCAGTCACTCTGTCAGTCAGTCAGTCACTCACCCTATCAGTCAGTCAGTCAGTCACTCTGTCAGTCAGTCTGTCAGTCAGTAAGTCAGTCTCTCTGTCAGTAAGTCATTCTCTCTGTCAGTAAGTCAATCACTCTGTCAGTCAGTCAGTCAGTCATCCTATCAGTCAGTCAGTCACTCTGTCAGTCAGTCAGTCAGTCATCCTATCAGTCAGTCAGTCAGTCACTCTGTCAGTCAGTCATTCAGTCAGTCACTCTGTCAGTCTGTCAGTCAGTCGCTCTGTCAGTCAGTCAGTCACTCTGTCAGTCAGTCATTCAGTTAGTCACTCTGTCAGTCTGTCAGTCAGTCACTCTGTCTGTCAGCCAGTCAGTCACTCTGTCAGTCACTCAGTCAGTTAGACAGTCAGTCAGTCACCCTGTCAGTCAGTCAGTCAGTCTGTCAGTTAGTCACTCTGTCAATCACTCAATCAGTCACTCTGTCAGTCAGTCAGTCAGTCAGTCACTCTGTCAGTCTGTCAGTCAGTCACCCTATCAGTCAGTCAGTCAGTCACCCTATCAGTCAGTCAGTCAGTCACTCTGTCAGTCAGTCTGTCAGTCAGTAAGTCATTCTCTCTGTCAGTAAGTCAGTCACTCTGTCAGTCAGTCAGTCATTTTGTCAGTCAGTCAGTCACTCTGTCAGTCAGTCTGTCAGTCAGTAAGTCAGTCTCTCTGTCAGTAAGTCATTCTCTCTGTCAGTAAGTCAGTCACTCTGTCAGTCAGTCAGTCACACTGTCAGTCAGTCAGTCACTCTGTCAGTCACTCAGTCAGACAGTCAGTCAATCACTCTGTCAGTCAGTCAGTCAGCCAGTCACTCTGTCAGTCAATCACTCAGTCAGTCACTCTCTCATGCAGTCAGTCACTCTGTCAGTCAGTCAGTCTGTCATTCTATCAGTCAGTCAGTCAGTCACTCTGTCAGTCAGTCATTCAGTCACTCTGTCTGTCAGCCAGTCAGTCACTCAGTCAGATAGACAGTCAGTCAGTCACTCTGTCAGTCACTCTGTCAGACTAACTGAATGACTCTGTCAGTCAGTCATTCAGTTAGTCACTCTGTCAGTCTGTCAGTCAGTCACTCTGTCTGTCAGTCAGTCAGTCAGTCAGTCACTCTGTCAGTCAGTCTGTCATCCTATCAGTCAGTCAGTCAGTCAGTCAGTCAGTCACTCTGTCAGTCACTCTGTCAGTCACTCTGTCAGTCAGTCTCTCAGTCAGTCACTCAGTCACTCAGTCAGTCAGTCTGTCAGACAGTCAGTCAGTCACTCTGTCTGTCAATCAGTCAGTCAGTCACCCTCTCAGTCAGTCAGTCACTCTGTCAGTCAATCAATCAGTCACTCTGTCAGTCACTCTGTCAGTCACTCTCTCAGTCAGTGACTCAGTCACTCAGTCAGTCTGTCAGACAGTCATTCAGTCACTCTGTCTGTCAATCAGTCAGTCAGTCACCCTCTCAGTCAGTCAGTCACTCTGTCAGTCAGTCAATCAGTCACTCTGTCAGTCAGTCAGTCACCCTATCAGTCAGTCAGTCCGTCACTCTGTCAGTCAGTCAGTCAGTCAGTGACTCTGTCAGTCAGTGACTCTGTCAGTCAGTCTGTCAGTCACTCAATCAGTCACTCTGTCAGTCAGTCAGTCAGTCAGTCACTCTGTCAGTCAGTCAGTCACTCACCCTATCAGTCAGTCAGTCAGTCACTCTGTCAGTCAGTCTGTCAGTCAGTAAGTCAGTCTCTCTGTCAGTAAGTCATTCTCTCTGTCAGTAAGTCAATCACTCTGTCAGTCAGTCAGTCAGTCATCCTATCAGTCAGTCAGTCACTCTGTCAGTCAGTCAGTCAGTCATCCTATCAGTCAGTCAGTCAGTCACTCTGTCAGTCAGTCATTCAGTCAGTCACTCTGTCAGTCTGTCAGTCAGTCACTCTGTCAGTCAGTCAGTCACTCTGTCAGTCAGTCATTCAGTTAGTCACTCTGTCAGTCTGTCAGTCAGTCACTCTGTCTGTCAGCCAGTCAGTCACTCTGTCAGTCACTCAGTCAGTTAGACAGTCAGTCAGTCACCCTGTCAGTCAGTCAGTCAGTCTGTCAGTTAGTCACTCTGTCAATCACTCAATCAGTCACTCTGTCAGTCAGTCAGTCAGTCAGTCACTCTGTCAGTCTGTCTGTCAGTCAGTAAGTCATTCTCTCTGTCAGTAAGTCAGTCACTCTGTCAGTCAGTCAGTCATTTTGTCAGTCAGTCAGTCACTCTGTCAGTAAGTCATTCTCTCTGTCAGTAAGTCAGTCACTCTGTCAGTCAGTCAGTCACACTGTCAGTCACTCAGTCAGACAGTCAGTCAATCACTCTGTCAGTCAGTCAGTCAGCCAGTCACTCTGTCAGTCAATCACTCAGTCAGTCACTCTCTCATGCAGTCAGTCACTCTGTCAGTCAGTCAGTCTGTCATTCTATCAGTCAGTCAGTCAGTCACTCTGTCAGTCAGTCATTCAGTCACTCTGTCTGTCAGCCAGTCAGTCACTCAGTCAGATAGACAGTCAGTCAGATAGACAGTCAGTCAGTCACTCTGTCAGTCAGTCTGTCAGTCAGTCAGTCAGTCAGTCACTCTGTCAGTCAGTCAGTCTGTCATCCTATCAGTCAGTCAGTCAGTCAGTCAGTCAGTCACTCTGTCAGTCACTCTGTCAGTCACTCTGTCAGTCAGTCTCTCAGTCAGTCACTCAGTCACTCAGTCAGTCAGTCTGTCAGACAGTCAGTCAGTCACTCTGTCTGTCAATCAGTCAGTCAGTCACCCTCTCAGTCAGTCAGTCACTCTGTCAGTCAGTCAATCAGTCACTCTGTCAGTCACTCTGTCAGTCACTCTCTCAGTCAGTGACTCAGTCACTCAGTCAGTCTGTCAGACAGTCATTCAGTCACTCTGTCTGTCAATCAGTCAGTCAGTCACCCTCTCAGTCAGTCAGTCACTCTGTCAGTCAGTCAATCAGTCACTCTGTCAGTCAGTCAGTCAGTCAATCTGTCAGTCAGTCTGTCAGTCAGTCGGTCAGTCAGTAAGTCAGTCACACTGTCCGACAGTCAGTCACTCTGTCAGTCAGTCAGTCAGACAGTCAGTCAGTCACTCTGTCAGTCAGTCAGGCACTCTGTCAGTCAATCACTTAGTCAGTCACTCTCTCATGCAGTCAGTCACTCTGTCAGTCAGTCAGTCTGTCATTCTATCAGTCAGTCAGTCAGTCACTCAGTCACTCTGTCAGTCAGTCAGTCAGTCAAAATGTCTGTCAGTCAGTCAGTCACTTTGTCACTCAGTCAGTCACTCAGTCTGTCTGTCAGTCAGTCAGTCACTCTGTCTATCAGTCAGTCAGTAACTCTGTCTGTCAGTCAGTCACTCTGTCAGTCAGTCAGTCAGTCAGTGACTCTGTCAGTCAGTCAGTCACTCTGTCAGTCAGTCTGTCAGTCAGTCACTCTGTCAGTCACTCAATCAGTCACTCTGTCTGTCAGTCAGTCACTCTGTCAGTCACTCAATCAGTCACTCTGTCAGTCAGTCAGTCAGTCAGTCACTCTGTCAGTCAGTCAGTCAGTCACCCTATCAGTCAGTAAGTCAGTCTCTCTGTCAGTAAGTCATTCTCTCTGTCAGTAAGTCAGTCACTCTGTCAGTCAGTCAGTCAGTCACTCTGTCAGTCAGTCAGTCAGTCACTCTCTCAGTCAGTCAGTCAGTCATCCTATCAGTCAGTCAGTCACTCTGTCAGTCAGTCAGTCAGTCATCCTATCAGTCAGTCAGTCAGTCACTCTGTCAGTCAGTCATTCAATCAGTCACTCTGTCAGTCTGTCACTCTGTCAGTCAGTCAGTCACTCTGTCAGTCAGTCATTCAGTTAGTCACTCTGTCAGTCTGTCAGTCAGTCACTCTGTCTGTCAGCCAGTCAGTCACTCTGTCAGTCACTCAGTCAGTTAGACAGTCAGTCAGTCACTCTGTCAGTCAGTCAGTCAGTCTGTCAGTCAGTCACTCTGTCAGTCACTCAATCAGTCACTCTGTCAGTCAGTCAGTCAGTCAGTCACTCTGTCAGTCAGTCAGTCAGTCACCCTATCAGTCAGTCAGTCAGTCACTCTGTCAGTCAGTCTGTCAGTCAGTAAGTCAGTCTCTCTGTCAGTAAGTCAGTCCTCTGTCAGTCAGTCATTCACTCTGTCAGTCAGTCAGTCACCCTATCAGTCAGTCAGTCAGTCACTCTGTCAGTCAGTCTGTCAGTCAGTCTGTCAGTCAGTAAGTCAGTTTCTCTGTCAGTAAGTCATTTTGTCAGTCAGTCAGTCAGTCACTCTGTCAGTCAGTCTGTCAGTCAGTAAGTCAGTCACACTGTCCGACAGTCAGTCACTCTGTCAGTCAGTCAGTCAGACAGTCAGTCAGTCACTCTGTCAGTCAGTCAGACAGTCAGTCAGGCACTCTGTCAGTCAATCACTCAGTCAGTCACTCTCTCATGCAGTCAGTCACTCTGTCAGTCAGTCAGTCTGTCATTCTATCAGTTTGTCAGTCAGTCACTCAGTCAGTCACTCAGTCAGTCACTCTGTCAGTCTGTCAGTCAGTCACTCTGTCTGTCAGCCAGTCAGTCACTCAGTCAGTTAGACAGTCAGTCAGTCACTCTGTCAGTCAGTCAGTCAGTCAACCTATCAGTCAGTCAGTCAGTCAGTCAATCTGTCAGTCAGTCACTCTGTCAGTCAGTCAGTCAGTCAGTCACTCTGTCTGTCAGTCAGTCACTCTGTCAGTCAGTCTGTCAGTCAGTCATTCAGTCAGTCACTCTGTCAGTCAGCCAGTGACTCTGTCAGTCAGTCAGTCAGTGACTCTGTCAAACAGTCAGTCAGTGACTCTGTCAGTCAGTCAGTCACTTTGTCAGTCAGTCACTCTCTCATGAAGTCAGTCACTCTGTCAGTCAGTCAGTCAGTCACTCTATCAGTCAGTCAGTCAGTCACTCTGTCAGTCACTCTATCAGTCAGTGACTCTGTCTGTCAGTCAGTGACTCTGTCAGTCAGTCAGTGACTCTGTCAGTCAGTCAGTCAGTCAGTCACTCTGTCAGTCAGTCAGTCAGTCCAAATGTCTGTCAGTCAGTCAGTCACTTTGTCAGTCAGTCAGTCACTCAGTCTGTCTGTCAGTCAGTCAGTCACTCTGTCTATCAGTCAGTCAGTAACTCTGTCTGTCAGTCAGTCACCCTGTCTGTCAGTCAGTCAGTCACTCTGTCAGTCAGTCAGTCAGTCAGTGACTCTGTCAGTCAGTCAGTCACTTTGTCAGTCAGTGAGTCAGTCAGTCACTCTGTCAGTCAGTCAGTCAGTCAAAATGTCTGTCAGTCAGTCAGTCACTTTGTCAGTCAGTCAGTCACTCAGTCTGTCTGTCAGTCAGTCACTCTGTCAGTCAGTCAAAATGTCTGTCAGTCTGTCAGTCACTTTGTCAGTCAGTCAGTCAGTCACTCTGTATGCCAGTCAGTCAGTCACTCTGTCAGTCAGTCTGTCAGTCAGTAAGTCAGTCTCTCTGTCAGTAAGTCAGTCAGTAAGTCAATCTCTCTGTCAGTTAGTCAGTCCTCTGTCAGTCAGTCACTCTGTCAGTAACTCTGTCAGTTAGTCAGTCTGTCATTCACTCTGTCAGTCACTCAGTCTCTCAGTCAGTCATTCACTCTGTCAGTCAGTCAGTCAATCAGTCGGTCAGTCTGTCAATCAGACTGCCAGTCTGTCAGTCACTCTGTCTGTCAGTCAGTCATTCACTCTGTCAGTCAGTCAGTCACACTGTCAGTCAGTCAGTCACTCTGTCAGTCACTCTGTCATTCAGTCAGTCTGTCAGTCACACTTTCAGTCAGTCTGTCAGTCAGTTACTCAGTCAGTGACTCAGTCACTCAGTCAGTCAGTCTGTCAATCACTCAATCAGTCACTCTGTCAGTCAGTCAGTCAGTCAGTCACTCTGTCAGTCAGTCAGTCAGTCACCCTATCAGTCAGTCAGTCAGTCACTCTGTCAGTCAGTCTGTCAGTCAGTCTGTCAGTCAGTAAGTCAGTTTCTCTGTCAGTAAGTCATTTTGTCAGTCAGTCAGTCAGTCACTCTGTCAGTCAGTCTGTCAGTCAGTAAGTCAGTCACACTGTCCGACAGTCAGTCACTCTGTCAGTCAGTCAGTCAGACAGTCAGTCAGTCACTCTGTCAGTCAGTCAGACAGTCAGTCAGGCACTCTGTCAGTCAATCACTCAGTCAGTCACTCTCTCATGCAGTCAGTCACTCTGTCAGTCAGTCAGTCTGTCATTCTATCAGTTTGTCAGTCAGTCACTCAGTCAGTCACTCAGTCAGTCACTCTGTCAGTCTGTCAGTCAGTCACTCTGTCTGTCAGCCAGTCAGTCACTCAGTCAGTTAGACAGTCAGTCAGTCACTCTGTCAGTCAGTCAGTCAGTCAACCTATCAGTCAGTCAGTCAGTCAGTCAATCTGTCAGTCAGTCACTCTGTCAGTCAGTCAGTCAGTCAGTCACTCTGTCTGTCAGTCAGTCACTCTGTCAGTCAGTCTGTCAGTCAGTCATTCAGTCAGTCACTCTGTCAGTCAGCCAGTGACTCTGTCAGTCAGTCAGTCAGTGACTCTGTCAAACAGTCAGTCAGTGACTCTGTCAGTCAGTCAGTCACTTTGTCAGTCAGTCAGTCACTTTGTCAGTCAGTCACTCTCTCATGAAGTCAGTCACTCTGTCAGTCAGTCAGTCAGTCACTCTATCAGTCAGTCAGTCAGTCACTCTGTCAGTCACTCTATCAGTCAGTGACTCTGTCTGTCAGTCAGTGACTCTGTCAGTCAGTCAGTGACTCTGTCAGTCAGTCAGTCAGTCAGTCACTCTGTCAGTCAGTCAGTCAGTCCAAATGTCTGTCAGTCAGTCAGTCACTTTGTCAGTCAGTCAGTCACTCAGTCTGTCTGTCAGTCAGTCAGTCACTCTGTCTATCAGTCAGTCAGTAACTCTGTCTGTCAGTCAGTCACCCTGTCTGTCAGTCAGTCAGTCACTCTGTCAGTCAGTCAGTCAGTCAGTGACTCTGTCAGTCAGTCAGTCACTTTGTCAGTCAGTGAGTCAGTCAGTCACTCTGTCAGTCAGTCAGTCAGTCAAAATGTCTGTCAGTCAGTCAGTCACTTTGTCAGTCAGTCAGTCACTCAGTCTGTCTGTCAGTCAGTCACTCTGTCAGTCAGTCAAAATGTCTGTCAGTCTGTCAGTCACTTTGTCAGTCAGTCAGTCAGTCACTCTGTATGCCAGTCAGTCAGTCACTCTGTCAGTCAGTCTGTCAGTCAGTAAGTCAGTCTCTCTGTCAGTAAGTCAGTCAGTAAGTCAATCTCTCTGTCAGTTAGTCAGTCCTCTGTCAGTCAGTCACTCTGTCAGTAACTCTGTCAGTTAGTCAGTCTGTCATTCACTCTGTCAGTCACTCAGTCTCTCAGTCAGTCATTCACTCTGTCAGTCAGTCAGTCAATCAGTCGGTCAGTCTGTCAATCAGACTGCCAGTCTGTCAGTCACTCTGTCTGTCAGTCAGTCATTCACTCTGTCAGTCAGTCAGTCACACTGTCAGTCAGTCAGTCACTCTGTCAGTCACTCTGTCATTCAGTCAGTCTGTCAGTCACACTTTCAGTCAGTCTGTCAGTCAGTTACTCAGTCAGTGACTCAGTCACTCAGTCAGTCAGTCTGTCAATCACTCAATCAGTCACTCTGTCAGTCAGTCAGTCAGTCAGTCACTCTGTCAGTCAGTCAGTCAGTCACCCTATCAGTCAGTCAGTCAGTCACTCTGTCAGTCAGTCTGTCAGTCAGTCTGTCAGTCAGTAAGTCAGTTTCTCTGTCAGTAAGTCATTTTGTCAGTCAGTCAGTCAGTCACTCTGTCAGTCAGTCTGTCAGTCAGTAAGTCAGTCACACTGTCCGACAGTCAGTCACTCTGTCAGTCAGTCAGTCAGACAGTCAGTCAGTCACTCTGTCAGTCAGTCAGACAGTCAGTCAGGCACTCTGTCAGTCAATCACTCAGTCAGTCACTCTCTCATGCAGTCAGTCACTCTGTCAGTCAGTCAGTCTGTCATTCTATCAGTTTGTCAGTCAGTCACTCAGTCAGTCGCTCAGTCAGTCACTCTGTCAGTCTGTCAGTCAGTCACTCTGTCTGTCAGCCAGTCAGTCACTCAGTCAGTTAGACAGTCAGTCAGTCACTCTGTCAGTCAGTCAGTCAGTCAACCTATCAGTCAGTCAGTCAGTCAGTCAATCTGTCAGTCAGTCACTCTGTCAGTCAGTCAGTCAGTCAGTCACTCTGTCTGTCAGTCAGTCACTCTGTCAGTCAGTCTGTCAGTCAGTCATTCAGTCAGTCACTCTGTCAGTCAGCCAGTGACTCTGTCAGTCAGTCAGTCAGTGACTCTGTCAAACAGTCAGTCAGTGACTCTGTCAGTCAGTCAGTCACTTTGTCAGTCAGTCAGTCACTTTGTCAGTCAGTCACTCTCTCATGAAGTCAGTCACTCTGTCAGTCAGTCAGTCAGTCACTCTATCAGTCAGTCAGTCAGTCACTCTGTCAGTCACTCTATCAGTCAGTGACTCTGTCTGTCAGTCAGTGACTCTGTCAGTCAGTCAGTGACTCTGTCAGTCAGTCAGTCAGTCAGTCACTCTGTCAGTCAGTCAGTCAGTCCAAATGTCTGTCAGTCAGTCAGTCACTTTGTCAGTCAGTCAGTCACTCAGTCTGTCTGTCAGTCAGTCAGTCACTCTGTCTATCAGTCAGTCAGTAAATCTGTCTGTCAGTCAGTCACCCTGTCTGTCAGTCAGTCAGTCACTCTGTCAGTCAGTCAGTCAGTCAGTGACTCTGTCAGTCAGTCAGTCACTTTGTCAGTCAGTGAGTCAGTCAGTCACTCTGTCAGTGAGTCAGTCAGTCACTCTGTCTGTCAGTCAGTCAGTCACTCAGTCTGTCTGTCAGTCAGTCACTCTGTCAGTCAGTCAAAATGTCTGTCAGTCTGTCAGTCACTTTGTCAGTCAGTCAGTCAGTCACTCTGTATGCCAGTCAGTCAGTCACTCTGTCAGTCAGTCTGTCAGTCAGTAAGTCAGTCTCTCTGTCAGTAAGTCAGTCAGTAAGTCAATCTCTCTGTCAGTTAGTCAGTCCTCTGTCAGTCAGTCACTCTGTCAGTAACTCTGTCAGTTAGTCAGTCTGTCATTCACTCTGTCAGTCACTCAGTCTCTCAGTCAGTCATTCACTCTGTCAGTCAGTCAGTCAATCAGTCAGTCAGTCAGTCACTCAGTCAGTCAGACAGTAGGTCAGTCTGTCAATCAGACTGCCAGTCTGTCAGTCACTCTGTCTGTCAGTCAGTCAGTCACTCTGTCATTCAGTCAGTCAGTCACTCTGTCAGTCAGTCAGTCAGTCACTCTGTCAGTCAGTCAGTCAGTCAGTCACTCTGTCAGTCAGTCTGTCAGTCAGTAATTCAGTCACACTGTCCGACAGTCAGTCACTCTGTCAGTCAGTCAGTCAGACAGTCACTCTGTCTATCAGTCAGTCAGTAACTCTGTCTGTCAGTCAGTCACCCTGTCTGTCAGTCAGTCAGTCACTCTGTCAGTCAGTCAGTCAGTCAGTGACTCTGTCAGTCAGTCAGTCACTTTGTCAGTCAGTGAGTCAGTCAGTCACTCTGTCAGTCAGTCAGTCAGTCAAAATGTCTGTCAGTCAGTCAGTCACTCAGTCTGTCTGTCAGTCAGTCACTCTGTCAGTCAGTCAAAATGTCTGTCAGTCTGTCAGTCACTTTGTCAGTCAGTCAGTCAGTCACTCTGTATGCCAGTCAGTCAGTCACTCTGTCAGTCAGTCTGTCAGTCAGTAAGTCAGTCTCTCTGTCAGTAAGTCAGTCAGTAAGTCAATCTCTCTGTCAGTTAGTCAGTCCTCTGTCAGTCAGTCACTCTGTCAGTAACTCTGTCAGTTAGTCAGTCTGTCATTCACTCTGTCAGTCACTCAGTCTCTCAGTCAGTCATTCACTCTGTCAGTCAGTCAGTCAATCAGTCAGTCAGTCAGTCACTCAGTCAGTCAGACAGTAGGTCAGTCTGTCAATCAGACTGCCAGTCTGTCAGTCACTCTGTCTGTCAGTCAGTCAGTCACTCTGTCATTCAGTCAGTCAGTCACTCTGTCAGTCAGTCAGTCAGTCACTCTGTCAGTCAGTCAGTCAGTCAGTCACTCTGTCAGTCAGTCTGTCAGTCAGTAATTCAGTCACACTGTCCGACAGTCAGTCACTCTGTCAGTCAGTCAGTCAGACAGTCAGTCAGTCACTCTGTCAGTCAGTCAGACAGTCAGTCAGGCACTCTGTCAGTCAATCACTTAGTCAGTCACTCTCTCATGCAGTCAGTCACTCTGTCAGTCAGTCAGTCTGTCATTCTATCAGTCAGTCAGTCAGTCACTCAGTCAGTCATTCAGTCAGTCACTCTTTCAGTCTGTCAGTCAGTCACTCTGTCTGTCAGCCAGTCAGTCACTCAGTCAGTTAGACAGTCAGTCAGTCACTCTGTCAGTCAGTCAGTCAGTCAACCTATCAGTCAGTCAGTCAGTCAATCTGTCAGTCAGTCACTCTGTCAGTCAGTCAGTCAGTCAGTCACTCTGTCTGTCAGTCAGTCACTCTGTCAGTCAGTCTGTCAGTCAGTCATTCAGTCAGTCACTCTGTCAGTCAGCCAGTGACTCTGTCAGTCAGTCAGTCAGTGACTCTGTCAGTCAGTCAGTCACTTTGTCAGTCAGTCAGTCACTTTGTCAGTCAGTCACTCTCTCATGAAGTCAGTCACTCTGTCAGTCAGTCAGTCAGTCACTCTATCAGTCAGTCAGTCAGTCACTCTGTCAGTCACTCTATCAGTCAGTGACTCTGTCTGTCAGTCAGTGACTCTGTCAGTCAGTCAGTGACTCTGTCAGTCAGTCAGTCAGTCACCCTGTCTGTCAGTCAGTCAGTCACTCTGTCAGTCAGTCAGTCACCCTATCAGTCAGTCAGTCAGTCACTCTGTCAGTCAGTCAGTCAGTCAGTGACTCTGTCAGTCAGTCAGTCACTTTGTCAGTCAGTGAGTCAGTCAGTCACTCTGTCAGTCAGTCAGTCAGTCAAAATGTCTGTCAGTCAGTCAGTCACTTTGTCAGTCAGTCAGTCACTCAGTCTGTCTGTCAGTCAGTCACTCTGTCAGTCAGTCAAAATGTCTGTCAGTCTGTCAGTCACTTTGTCAGTCAGTCAGTCAGTCACTCTGTATGCCAGTCAGTCAGTCACTCTGTCAGTCAGTCTGTCAGTCAGTAAGTCAGTCTCTCTGTCAGTAAGTCAGTCAGTAAGTCAATCTCTCTGTCAGTTAGTCAGTCCTCTGTCAGTCAGTCACTCTCTCAGTAACTCTGTCAGTTAGTCAGTCTGTCAGTCACTCGGTCAGTCACTCAGTCTCTCAGTCAGTCATTCACTCTGTCAGTCAGTCAGTCAATCAGTCAGTCAGTCAGTCACTCAGTCAGTCAGACAGTAGGTCAGTCTGTCAATCAGACTGCCAGTCTGTCAGTCTGCCAGTCACTCTGTCTGTCAGTCAGTCAGTCACTCTGTCATTCAGTCAGTCAGTCACTCTGTTAGTCAGTCAGTCACTCTATCAGTCAGTCAGTCAGTCACTCTGTCAGTCAGTCAGTCAGTCAGTCACTCTGCCAGTCAGTCATTTAGTCAGTCACTCTGTCAGCCAGTCAGTCAGTCACTCCGTCTGTCAGCCAGTCAGTCACTCAGTCAGTTAGACAGTCAGTCAGTCACTCTGTCAGTCAGTCAGTCAGTCAACCTATCAGTCAGTCAGTCAGTCTGTCGCTCTGTCAGTCAGTCAGTCACTCTGTCTGTCAGTCAGTCAGTCACTTTGTCAGTCAGTCACTCTCTCATGCAGTCAGTCACGCTGTCAGTCAGTAGTCAGTCACTCTATCAGTCAGTCAGTCAGTCACTCAGTCAGTTAGACAGTCAGTCAGTCACTCTGTCAGTCAGTCAGTCAGTCAACCTATCAGTCAGTCAGTCAGTCTGTCGCTCTGTCAGTCAGTCTGTCAGTCTGTCAGTCAGTCAGTCACTCTGTCAGTCAGTCTGTCAGTCAGTCAGTCAGTCAGTCACTCTGTCAGTCAGTCAGTCTGTCATCCTATCAGTTAGTCAGTCAGTCAGTCAGTCACTCTGTCAGTCACTCTGTCAGTCACTCTGTCAGTCAGTCTCTCAGTCAGTCACTCAGTCACTCAGTCAGTCAGTCTGTCAGACAGTCAGTCAGTCACTCTGTCTGTCAATCAGTCAGTCAGTCACCCTCTCAGTCAGTCAGTCACTCTGTCAGTCAGTCAATCAGTCACTCTGTCAGTCACTCTGTCAGTCACTCTCTCAGTCAGTGACTCAGTCACTCAGTCAGTCTGTCAGACAGTCATTCAGTCACTCTGTCTGTCAATCAGTCAGTCAGTCACCCTCTCAGTCAGTCGTCAGTCAGTCAATCAGTCACTCTGTCAGTCAGTCAGTCAGTCAATCTGTCAGTCAGTCTGTCAGTCAGTCTGTCAGTCAGTAAGTCAGTCACACTGTCCGACAGTCAGTCACTCTGTCAGTCAGTCAGTCAGACAGTCAGTCAGTCACTCTGTCAGTCAGTCAGGCACTCTGTCAGTCAATCACTTAGTCAGTCACTCTCTCATGCAGTCACTCACTCTGTCAGTCAGTCAGTCTGTCATTCTATCAGTCAGTCAGTCAGTCACTCAGTCACTCTGTCAGTCAGTCAGTCAGTCAAAATGTCTGTCAGTCAGTCAGTCACTTTGTCAGTCAGTCAGTCACTCAGTCTGTCTGTCAGTCAGTCAGTCACTCTGTCAGTCAGTCAGTCAGTCACTCAGTCAGATAGACAGTCAGTCAGTCACTCTGTCAGTCAGTCTGTCAGTCAGTCAGTCAGTCAGTCACTCTGTCAGTCAGTCAGTCTGTCATCCTATCAGTCAGTCAGTCAGTCAGTCAGTCAGTCACTCTGTCAGTCACTCTGTCAGTCACTCTGTCAGTCAGTCTCTCAGTCAGTCACTCAGTCACTCAGTCAGTCAGTCTGTCAGACAGTCAGTCATTCACACTGTCAGTCAGTCAGTCACTCTGTCAGTCACTCTGTCATTTAGTCAGTCTGTCAGTCACACTTTCAGTCAGTCTGTCAGTCAGTTACTCAGTCAGTCAGTCTGTCAGTCACTCAATCAGTCACTCTGTCATTCAGTCAGTCAGTCAGTCACTCTGTCAGTCAGTCAGTCAGTCAGTCACCCTATCAGTCAGTCAGTCAGTCACTCTGTCAGTCAGTCTGTCAGTCAGTCTGTCAGTCAGTAAGTCAATTTCTCTGTCAGTAAGTCATTTTGTCAGTCAGTCAGTCAGTCACTCTGTCAGTCAGTCTGTCAGTCAGTAAGTCAGTCACACTGTCCGTCAGTCAGTCACTCTGTCAGTCAGTCAGTCAGACAGTCAGTCAGTCACTCTGTCAGTCAGTCAGACAGTCAGTCAGGCACTCTGTCAGTCAATCACTCAGTCAGTCACTCTCTCATGCAGTCAGTCACTCTGTCAGTCAGTCAGTCTGTCATTCTATCAGTCAGTCAGTCAAACACTCAGTCAGTCATTCAGTCAGTCACTCTGTCAGTCTGTCAGTCAGTCACTCTGTCTGTCAGCCAGTCAGTCACTCAGTCAGTTAGACAGTCAGTCAGTCACTCTGTCAGTCAGTCAGTCAGTCAACCTATCAGTCAGTCAGTCAGTCAGTCACTCTCTCAGTCAGTCACTCTGTCAGTCAGTCTGTCAGTCAGTCAGTCAGTCAGTCACTCTGTCTGTCAGTCAGTCAGTCACTCTGTCAGTCAGTCTGTCAGTCAGTCATTCAGTCACTCTATCAGTCAGTGACTCTGTCTGTCAGTCAGTGACTCTGTCAGTCAGTCAGTGACTCTGTCAGTCAGTCACTCTCTCATGAAGTCAGTCACTCTGTCAGTCAGTCAGTCACTCTATCAGTCAGTCAGTCAGTCACTCTGTCAGTCACTCTATCAGTCAGTGACTCTGTCTGTCAGTCAGTGACTCTGTCAGTCAGTCAGTGACTCTGTCAGTCAGTCAGTCAGTCACTCTGTCAGTCAGTCAGTCAGTCAAAATGTCTGTCAGTCAGTCAGTCTGTCTGTCAGTCAATCAGTCACTCTGTCTATCAGTCAGTCAGTAACTCTGTCTGTCAGTCAGTCACCCTGTCTGTCAGTCAGTCAGTCAAAATGTCTGTCAGTCAGTCTGTCAGTCAGTCAATCAGTCACTCTGTCTATCAGTCAGTCAGTAACTCTGTCTGTCAGTCAGTCACCCTGTCTGTCATTCAGTCAGTCACTCTGTCAGTCAGTCAGTCACCCTATCAGTCAGTCAGTCAGTCACTCTGTCAGTCAGTCAGTCAGTCAGTGACTCTGTCAGTCAGTCACTCTGTCAGTCAGTCTGTCAGTCAGTCACTCTGTCAGTCACTCAATCAGTCACTCTGTCAGTCAGTCAGTCAGTCAGTCACTCTGTCAGTCAGTCAGTCAGTCACCCTATCAGTCAGTCAGTCAGTCACTCTGTCAGTCAGTCTGTCAGTCAGTAAGTCAGTCTCTCTGTCAGTAAGTCATTCTCTCTGTCAGTAAGTCAGTCACTCTGTCAGTCAGTCAGTCAGTCATCCTATCAGTCAGTCAGTCACTCTGTCAGTCAGTCATCCTATCAGTCAGTCAGTCAGTCACTCTGTCAGTCAGTCATTCAGTCAGTCACTCTGTCAGTCTGTCAGTCAGTCACTCTGTCAGTCAGTCAGTCACTCTGTCAGTCAGTCATTCAGTTAGTCACTCTGTCAGTCTGTCAGTCAGTCACTCTGTCTGTCAGCCAGTCAGTCACTCTGTCAGTCACTCAGTCAGTTAGACAGTCAGTCAGTCACTCTGTCAGTCAGTCAGTCAGTCTGTCAGTCAGTCACTCTGTCAGTCACTCAATCAGTCACTCTGTCAGTCAGTCAGTCAGTCAGTCACTCTGTCAGTCAGTCAGTCAGTCACCCTATCAGTCAGTCAGTCAGTCACTCTGTCAGTCAGTCTGTCAGTCAGTAAGTCAGTCTCTCTGTCAGTAAGTCAGTCCTCTGTCAGTCAGTCATTCACTCTGTCAGTCAGTCAGTCACACTGTCAGTCAGTCAGTCACTCTGTCATTTAGTCAGTCTGTCAGTCACACTTTCAGTCAGTCTGTCAGTCAGTTACTCAGTCAGTGACTCAGTCACTCAGTCAGTCAGTCTGTCAGTCACTCAATCAGTCACTCTGTCAGTCAGTCAGTCAGTCAGTCACTCTGTCAGTCAGTCAGTCACCCTATCAGTCACTCAGTCAGTCACTCTGTCAGTCAGTCTGTCAGTCAGTAAGTCAGTTTCTCTGTCAGTAAGTCATTTTGTCAGTCAGTCAGTCAGTCACTCTGTCAGTCAGTCTGTCAGTCAGTAAGTCAGTCACACTGTCCGTCAGTCAGTCACTCCATTTGACTTGGAGACTTGATTTTTGTTGCAAACGTGTCCATTTAACGCAAATAAACCTCTCATAGCCGCATTTAGCATTTCGCTGTACGTTTATTTTTGTAATCGAACCGCACTTAAAATCCTCATTTTGCCATTTGCTGCATTTTCGTTGAAGTTAATAGGGCTCATATCTCGAGAACCATTTGACTTGGAGACTTGATTTTTGTTGCAAACGTGTCCATTTAACGCAAATAAACCTCTCATAGCCGCATTTAGCATTTCGCTGTACGGATATTTTTTTAATCGAACCGCACTTGAAATCCTCATTTTGCCTTTTGCTGCATTTTCGTTGAAGTTAATAGGGCTCATATCTCGAGAACCATTTGACTTGGAGACTTGATTTTTGTTGCAAACGTGTCCATTTAACGCAAATAAACCTCTCATAGCCGCATTTAGCATTTCGCTGTACGGATATTTTTTTAATCGAACCGCACTTAAAATCCTCATTTTGCCTTTTGCTGCATTTTCGTTGAAGTTAATAGGGCTCATATCTCGAGAACCATTTGACTTGGAGACTTGATTTTTGTTGCAAACGTGTCCATTTAACGCAAATAAACCTCTCATAGCCGCATTTAGCATTTCGCTGTACGGATATTTTTTTAATCGAACCGCACTTGAAATCCTCATTTTGACTTTTGCTGCATTTTCGTTGAAGTTAATAGGGCTCATATCTCGAGAACCATTTGACTTGGAGACTTGATTTTTGTTGCAAACGTGTCCATTTAACGCAAATAAACCTCTCATAGCCGCATTTAGCATTTCGCTGTACGGATATTTTTTTAATCGAACCGCACTTAAAATCCTCATTTTGCCTTTTGCTGCATTTTCGTTGAAGTTAATAGGGCTCATATCTCGAGAACCATTTGACTTGGAGACTTGATTTTTGTTGCAAACGTGTCCATTTAACGCAAATAAACCTCTCATAGCCGCATTTAGCATTTCGCTGTACGGATATTTTTTTAATCGAACCGCACTTGAAATCCTCATTTTGCCTTTTGCTGCATTTTCGTTGAAGTTAATAGGGCTCATATCTCGAGAACCATTTGACTTGGAGACTTGATTTTTGTTGCAAACGTGTCCATTTAACGCAAATAAACCTCTCATAGCCGCATTTAGCATTTCGCTGTACGGATATTTTTTTAATCGAACCGCACTTGAAATCCTCATTTTGACTTTTGCTGCATTTTCGTTGAAGTTAATAGGGCTCATATCTCGAGAACCATTTGACTTGGAGACTTGATTTTTGTTGCAAACGTGTCCATTTAACGCAAATAAACCTCTCATAGCCGCATTTAGCATTTCGCTGTACGGATATTTTTTTAATCGAACCGCACTTAAAATCCTCATTTTGCCTTTTGCTGCATTTTCGTTGAAGTTAATAGGGCTCATATCTCGAGAACCATTTGACTTGGAGACTTGATTTTTGTTGCAAACGTGTCCATTTAACGCAAATAAACCTCTCATAGCCGCATTTAGCATTTCGCTGTACGGATATTTTTTTAATCGAACCGCACTTGAAATCCTCATTTTGACTTTTGCTGCATTTTCGTTGAAGTTAATAGGGCTCATATCTCGAGAACCATTTGACTTGGAGACTTGATTTTTGTTGCAAACGTGTCCATTTAACGCAAATAAACCTCTCATAGCCGCATTTAGCATTTCGCTGTACGGATATTTTTTTAATCGAACCGCACTTGAAATCCTCATTTTGACTTTTGCTGCATTTTCGTTGAAGTTAATAGGGCTCATATCTCGAGAACCATTTGACTTGGAGACTTGATTTTTGTTGCAAACGTGTCCATTTAACGCAAATAAACCTCTCATAGCCGCATTTAGCATTTCGCTGTACGGATATTTTTTTAATCGAACCGCACTTAAAATCCTCATTTTGCCTTTTGCTGCATTTTCGTTGAAGTTAATAGGGCTCATATCTCGAGAACCATTTGACTTGGAGACTTGATTTTTGTTGCAAACGTGTCCATTTAACGCAAATAAACCTCTCATAGCCGCATTTAGCATTTCGCTGTACGGATATTTTTTTAATCGAACCGCACTTGAAATCCTCATTTTGCCTTTTGCTGCATTTTCGTTGAAGTTAATAGGGCTCATATCTCGAGAACCATTTGACTTGGAGACTTGATTTTTGTTGCAAACGTGTCCATTTAACGCAAATAAACCTCTCATAGCCGCATTTAGCATTTCGCTGTACGGATATTTTTTTAATCGAACCGCACTTGAAATCCTCATTTTGACTTTTGCTGCATTTTCGTTGAAGTTAATAGGGCTCATATCTCGAGAACCATTTGACTTGGAGACTTGATTTTTGTTGCAAACGTGTCCATTTAACGCAAATAAACCTCTCATAGCCGCATTTAGCATTTCGCTGTACGGATATTTTTTTAATCGAACCGCACTTAAAATCCTCATTTTGCCTTTTGCTGCATTTTCGTTGAAGTTAATAGGGCTCATATCTCGAGAACCATTTGACTTGGAGACTTGATTTTTGTTGCAAACGTGTCCATTTAACGCAAATAAACCTCTCATAGCCGCATTTAGCATTTCGCTGTACGGATATTTTTTTAATCGAACCGCACTTGAAATCCTCATTTTGACTTTTGCTGCATTTTCGTTGAAGTTAATAGGGCTCATATCTCGAGAACCATTTGACTTGGAGACTTGATTTTTGTTGCAAACGTGTCCATTTAACGCAAATAAACCTCTCATAGCCGCATTTAGCATTTCGCTGTACGGATATTTTTTTAATCGAACCGCACTTAAAATCCTCATTTTGCCTTTTGCTGCATTTTCGTTGAAGTTAATAGGGCTCATATCTCGAGAACCATTTGACTTGGAGACTTGATTTTTGTTGCAAACGTGTCCATTTAACGCAAATAAACCTCTCATAGCCGCATTTAGCATTTCGCTGTACGGATATTTTTTTAATCGAACCGCACTTGAAATCCTCATTTTGCCTTTTGCTGCATTTTCGTTGAAGTTAATAGGGCTCATATCTCGAGAACCATTTGACTTGGAGACTTGATTTTTGTTGCAAACGTGTCCATTTAACGCAAATAAACCTCTCATAGCCGCATTTAGCATTTCGCTGTACGGATATTTTTTTAATCGAACCGCACTTGAAATCCTCATTTTGCCTTTTGCTGCATTTTCGTTGAAGTTAATAGGGCTCATATCTCGAGAACCATTTGACTTGGAGACTTGATTTTTGTTGCAAACGTGTCCATTTAACGCAAATAAACCTCTCATAGCCGCATTTAGCATTTCGCTGTACGGATATTTTTTTAATCGAACCGCACTTGAAATCCTCATTTTGCCTTTTGCTGCATTTTCGTTGAAGTTAATAGGGCTCATATCTCGAGAACCATTTGACTTGGAGACTTGATTTTTGTTGCAAACGTGTCCATTTAACGCAAATAAACCTCTCATAGCCGCATTTAGCATTTCGCTGTACGGATATTTTTTTAATCGAACCGCACTTGAAATCCTCATTTTGCCTTTTGCTGCATTTTCGTTGAAGTTAATAGGGCTCATATCTCGAGAACCATTTGACTTGGAGACTTGATTTTTGTTGCAAACGTGTCCATTTAACGCAAATAAACCTCTCATAGCCGCATTTAGCATTTCGCTGTACGGATATTTTTTTAATCGAACCGCACTTGAAATCCTCATTTTGACTTTTGCTGCATTTTCGTTGAAGTTAATAGGGCTCATATCTCGAGAACCATTTGACTTGGAGACTTGATTTTTGTTGCAAACGTGTCCATTTAACGCAAATAAACCTCTCATAGCCGCATTTAGCATTTCGCTGTACGGATATTTTTTTAATCGAACCGCACTTAAAATCCTCATTTTGCCTTTTGCTGCATTTTCGTTGAAGTTAATAGGGCTCATATCTCGAGAACCATTTGACTTGGAGACTTGATTTTTGTTGCAAACGTGTCCATTTAACGCAAATAAACCTCTCATAGCCGCATTTAGCATTTCGCTGTACGGATATTTTTTTAATCGAACCGCACTTGAAATCCTCATTTTGCCTTTTGCTGCATTTTCGTTGAAGTTAATAGGGCTCATATCTCGAGAACCATTTGACTTGGAGACTTGATTTTTGTTGCAAACGTGTCCATTTAACGCAAATAAACCTCTCATAGCCGCATTTAGCATTTCGCTGTACGGATATTTTTTTAATCGAACCGCACTTGAAATCCTCATTTTGACTTTTGCTGCATTTTCGTTGAAGTTAATAGGGCTCATATCTCGAGAACCATTTGACTTGGAGACTTGATTTTTGTTGCAAACGTGTCCATTTAACGCAAATAAACCTCTCATAGCCGCATTTAGCATTTCGCTGTACGGATATTTTTTTAATCGAACCGCACTTAAAATCCTCATTTTGCCTTTTGCTGCATTTTCGTTGAAGTTAATAGGGCTCATATCTCGAGAACCATTTGACTTGGAGACTTGATTTTTGTTGCAAACGTGTCCATTTAACGCAAATAAACCTCTCATAGCCGCATTTAGCATTTCGCTGTACGGATATTTTTTTAATCGAACCGCACTTGAAATCCTCATTTTGACTTTTGCTGCATTTTCGTTGAAGTTAATAGGGCTCATATCTCGAGAACCATTTGACTTGGAGACTTGATTTTTGTTGCAAACGTGTCCATTTAACGCAAATAAACCTCTCATAGCCGCATTTAGCATTTCGCTGTACGGATATTTTTTTAATCGAACCGCACTTAAAATCCTCATTTTGCCTTTTGCTGCATTTTCGTTGAAGTTAATAGGGCTCATATCTCGAGAACCATTTGACTTGGAGACTTGATTTTTGTTGCAAACGTGTCCATTTAACGCAAATAAACCTCTCATAGCCGCATTTAGCATTTCGCTGTACGGATATTTTTTTAATCGAACCGCACTTGAAATCCTCATTTTGCCTTTTGCTGCATTTTCGTTGAAGTTAATAGGGCTCATATCTCGAGAACCATTTGACTTGGAGACTTGATTTTTGTTGCAAACGTGTCCATTTAACGCAAATAAACCTCTCATAGCCGCATTTAGCATTTCGCTGTACGGATATTTTTTTAATCGAACCGCACTTGAAATCCTCATTTTGCCTTTTGCTGCATTTTCGTTGAAGTTAATAGGGCTCATATCTCGAGAACCATTTGACTTGGAGACTTGATTTTTGTTGCAAACGTGTCCATTTAACGCAAATAAACCTCTCATAGCCGCATTTAGCATTTCGCTGTACGGATATTTTTTTAATCGAACCGCACTTGAAATCCTCATTTTGCCTTTTGCTGCATTTTCGTTGAAGTTAATAGGGCTCATATCTCGAGAACCATTTGACTTGGAGACTTGATTTTTGTTGCAAACGTGTCCATTTAACGCAAATAAACCTCTCATAGCCGCATTTAGCATTTCGCTGTACGGATATTTTTTTAATCGAACCGCACTTGAAATCCTCATTTTGCCTTTTGCTGCATTTTCGTTGAAGTTAATAGGGCTCATATCTCGAGAACCATTTGACTTGGAGACTTGATTTTTGTTGCAAACGTGTCCATTTAACGCAAATAAACCTCTCATAGCCGCATTTAGCATTTCGCTGTACGGATATTTTTTTAATCGAACCGCACTTGAAATCCTCATTTTGCCTTTTGCTGCATTTTCGTTGAAGTTAATAGGGCTCATATCTCGAGAACCATTTGACTTGGAGACTTGATTTTTGTTGCAAACGTGTCCATTTAACGCAAATAAACCTCTCATAGCCGCATTTAGCATTTCGCTGTACGGATATTTTTTTAATCGAACCGCACTTGAAATCCTCATTTTGCCTTTTGCTGCATTTTCGTTGAAGTTAATAGGGCTCATATCTCGAGAACCATTTGACTTGGAGACTTGATTTTTGTTGCAAACGTGTCCATTTAACGCAAATAAACCTCTCATAGCCGCATTTAGCATTTCGCTGTACGGATATTTTTTTAATCGAACCGCACTTGAAATCCTCATTTTGACTTTTGCTGCATTTTCGTTGAAGTTAATAGGGCTCATATCTCGAGAACCATTTGACTTGGAGACTTGATTTTTGTTGCAAACGTGTCCATTTAACGCAAATAAACCTCTCATAGCCGCATTTAGCATTTCGCTGTACGGATATTTTTTTAATCGAACCGCACTTGAAATCCTCATTTTGACTTTTGCTGCATTTTCGTTGAAGTTAATAGGGCTCATATCTCGAGAACCATTTGACTTGGAGACTTGATTTTTGTTGCAAACGTGTCCATTTAACGCAAATAAACCTCTCATAGCCGCATTTAGCATTTCGCTGTACGGATATTTTTTTAATCGAACCGCACTTAAAATCCTCATTTTGCCTTTTGCTGCATTTTCGTTGAAGTTAATAGGGCTCATATCTCGAGAACCATTTGACTTGGAGACTTGATTTTTGTTGCAAACGTGTCCATTTAACGCAAATAAACCTCTCATAGCCGCATTTAGCATTTCGCTGTACGGATATTTTTTTAATCGAACCGCACTTGAAATCCTCATTTTGCCTTTTGCTGCATTTTCGTTGAAGTTAATAGGGCTCATATCTCGAGAACCATTTGACTTGGAGACTTGATTTTTGTTGCAAACGTGTCCATTTAACGCAAATAAACCTCTCATAGCCGCATTTAGCATTTCGCTGTACGGATATTTTTTTAATCGAACCGCACTTGAAATCCTCATTTTGCCTTTTGCTGCATTTTCGTTGAAGTTAATAGGGCTCATATCTCGAGAACCATTTGACTTGGAGACTTGATTTTTGTTGCAAACGTGTCCATTTAACGCAAATAAACCTCTCATAGCCGCATTTAGCATTTCGCTGTACGGATATTTTTTTAATCGAACCGCACTTAAAATCCTCATTTTGCCTTTTGCTGCATTTTCGTTGAAGTTAATAGGGCTCATATCTCGAGAACCATTTGACTTGGAGACTTGATTTTTGTTGCAAACGTGTCCATTTAACGCAAATAAACCTCTCATAGCCGCATTTAGCATTTCGCTGTACGGATATTTTTTTAATCGAACCGCACTCTAAATCCTCATTTTGCCTTTTGCTGCATTTTCGTTGAAGTTAATAGGGCTCATATCTCGAGAACCATTTGACTTGGAGACTTGATTTTTGTTGCAAACGTGTCCATTTAACGCAAATAAACCTCTCATAGCCGCATTTAGCATTTCGCTGTACGGATATTTTTTTAATCGAACCGCACTTGAAATCCTCATTTTGCCTTTTGCTGCATTTTCGTTGAAGTTAATAGGGCTCATATCTCGAGAACCATTTGACTTGGAGACTTGATTTTTGTTGCAAACGTGTCCATTTAACGCAAATAAACCTCTCATAGCCGCATTTAGCATTTCGCTGTACGGATATTTTTTTAATCGAACCGCACTTGAAATCCTCATTTTGACTTTTGCTGCATTTTCGTTGAAGTTAATAGGGCTCATATCTCGAGAACCATTTGACTTGGAGACTTGATTTTTGTTGCAAACGTGTCCATTTAACGCAAATAAACCTCTCATAGCCGCATTTAGCATTTCGCTGTACGGATATTTTTTTAATCGAACCGCACTTGAAATCCTCATTTTGCCTTTTGCTGCATTTTCGTTGAAGTTAATAGGGCTCATATCTCGAGAACCATTTGACTTGGAGACTTGATTTTTGTTGCAAACGTGTCCATTTAACGCAAATAAACCTCTCATAGCCGCATTTAGCATTTCGCTGTACGGATATTTTTTTAATCGAACCGCACTTAAAATCCTCATTTTGCCTTTTGCTGCATTTTCGTTGAAGTTAATAGGGCTCATATCTCGAGAACCATTTGACTTGGAGACTTGATTTTTGTTGCAAACGTGTCCATTTAACGCAAATAAACCTCTCATAGCCGCATTTAGCATTTCGCTGTACGGATATTTTTTTAATCGAACCGCACTTAAAATCCTCATTTTGCCTTTTGCTGCATTTTCGTTGAAGTTAATAGGGCTCATATCTCGAGAACCATTTGACTTGGAGACTTGATTTTTGTTGCAAACGTGTCCATTTAACGCAAATAAACCTCTCATAGCCGCATTTAGCATTTCGCTGTACGGATATTTTTTTAATCGAACCGCACTTGAAATCCTCATTTTGCCTTTTGCTGCATTTTCGTTGAAGTTAATAGGGCTCATATCTCGAGAACCATTTGACTTGGAGACTTGATTTTTGTTGCAAACGTGTCCATTTAACGCAAATAAACCTCTCATAGCCGCATTTAGCATTTCGCTGTACGGATATTTTTTTAATCGAACCGCACTTGAAATCCTCATTTTGACTTTTGCTGCATTTTCGTTGAAGTTAATAGGGCTCATATCTCGAGAACCATTTGACTTGGAGACTTGATTTTTGTTGCAAACGTGTCCATTTAACGCAAATAAACCTCTCATAGCCGCATTTAGCATTTCGCTGTACGGATATTTTTTTAATCGAACCGCACTTGAAATCCTCATTTTGACTTTTGCTGCATTTTCGTTGAAGTTAATAGGGCTCATATCTCGAGAACCATTTGACTTGGAGACTTGATTTTTGTTGCAAACGTGTCCATTTAACGCAAATAAACCTCTCATAGCCGCATTTAGCATTTCGCTGTACGGATATTTTTTTAATCGAACCGCACTTAAAATCCTCATTTTGCCTTTTGCTGCATTTTCGTTGAAGTTAATAGGGCTCATATCTCGAGAACCATTTGACTTGGAGACTTGATTTTTGTTGCAAACGTGTCCATTTAACGCAAATAAACCTCTCATAGCCGCATTTAGCATTTCGCTGTACGGATATTTTTTTAATCGAACCGCACTTGAAATCCTCATTTTGCCTTTTGCTGCATTTTCGTTGAAGTTAATAGGGCTCATATCTCGAGAACCATTTGACTTGGAGACTTGATTTTTGTTGCAAACGTGTCCATTTAACGCAAATAAACCTCTCATAGCCGCATTTAGCATTTCGCTGTACGGATATTTTTTTAATCGAACCGCACTTAAATCCTCATTTTGCCTTTTGCTGCATTTTCGTTGAAGTTAATAGGGCTCATATCTCGAGAACCATTTGACTTGGAGACTTGATTTTTGTTGCAAACGTGTCCATTTAACGCAAATAAACCTCTCATAGCCGCATTTAGCATTTCGCTGTACGGATATTTTTTTAATCGAACCGCACTTGAAATCCTCATTTTGCCTTTTGCTGCATTTTCGTTGAAGTTAATAGGGCTCATATCTCGAGAACCATTTGACTTGGAGACTTGATTTTTGTTGCAAACGTGTCCATTTAACGCAAATAAACCTCTCATAGCCGCATTTAGCATTTCGCTGTACGGATATTTTTTTAATCGAACCGCACTTAAAATCCTCATTTTGCCTTTTGCTGCATTTTCGTTGAAGTTAATAGGGCTCATATCTCGAGAACCATTTGACTTGGAGACTTGATTTTTGTTGCAAACGTGTCCATTTAACGCAAATAAACCTCTCATAGCCGCATTTAGCATTTCGCTGTACGGATATTTTTTTAATCGAACCGCACTTGAAATCCTCATTTTGACTTTTGCTGCATTTTCGTTGAAGTTAATAGGGCTCATATCTCGAGAACCATTTGACTTGGAGACTTGATTTTTGTTGCAAACGTGTCCATTTAACGCAAATAAACCTCTCATAGCCGCATTTAGCATTTCGCTGTACGGATATTTTTTTAATCGAACCGCACTTGAAATCCTCATTTTGACTTTTGCTGCATTTTCGTTGAAGTTAATAGGGCTCATATCTCGAGAACCATTTGACTTGGAGACTTGATTTTTGTTGCAAACGTGTCCATTTAACGCAAATAAACCTCTCATAGCCGCATTTAGCATTTCGCTGTACGGATATTTTTTTAATCGAACCGCACTTAAAATCCTCATTTTGCCTTTTGCTGCATTTTCGTTGAAGTTAATAGGGCTCATATCTCGAGAACCATTTGACTTGGAGACTTGATTTTTGTTGCAAACGTGTCCATTTAACGCAAATAAACCTCTCATAGCCGCATTTAGCATTTCGCTGTACGGATATTTTTTTAATCGAACCGCACTTGAAATCCTCATTTTGCCTTTTGCTGCATTTTCGTTGAAGTTAATAGGGCTCATATCTCGAGAACCATTTGACTTGGAGACTTGATTTTTGTTGCAAACGTGTCCATTTAACGCAAATAAACCTCTCATAGCCGCATTTAGCATTTCGCTGTACGGATATTTTTTTAATCGAACCGCACTTGAAATCCTCATTTTGCCTTTTGCTGCATTTTCGTTGAAGTTAATAGGGCTCATATCTCGAGAACCATTTGACTTGGAGACTTGATTTTTGTTGCAAACGTGTCCATTTAACGCAAATAAACCTCTCATAGCCGCATTTAGCATTTCGCTGTACGGATATTTTTTTAATCGAACCGCACTTAAAATCCTCATTTTGCCTTTTGCTGCATTTTCGTTGAAGTTAATAGGGCTCATATCTCGAGAACCATTTGACTTGGAGACTTGATTTTTGTTGCAAACGTGTCCATTTAACGCAAATAAACCTCTCATAGCCGCATTTAGCATTTCGCTGTACGGATATTTTTTTAATCGAACCGCACTTAAAATCCTCATTTTGCCTTTTGCTGCATTTTCGTTGAAGTTAATAGGGCTCATATCTCGAGAACCATTTGACTTGGAGACTTGATTTTTGTTGCAAACGTGTCCATTTAACGCAAATAAACCTCTCATAGCCGCATTTAGCATTTCGCTGTACGGATATTTTTTTAATCGAACCGCACTTAAAATCCTCATTTTGCCTTTTGCTGCATTTTCGTTGAAGTTAATAGGGCTCATATCTCGAGAACCATTTGACTTGGAGACTTGATTTTTGTTGCAAACGTGTCCATTTAACGCAAATAAACCTCTCATAGCCGCATTTAGCATTTCGCTGTACGGATATTTTTTTAATCGAACCGCACTTGAAATCCTCATTTTGACTTTTGCTGCATTTTCGTTGAAGTTAATAGGGCTCATATCTCGAGAACCATTTGACTTGGAGACTTGATTTTTGTTGCAAACGTGTCCATTTAACGCAAATAAACCTCTCATAGCCGCATTTAGCATTTCGCTGTACGGATATTTTTTTAATCGAACCGCACTTGAAATCCTCATTTTGACTTTTGCTGCATTTTCGTTGAAGTTAATAGGGCTCATATCTCGAGAACCATTTGACTTGGAGACTTGATTTTTGTTGCAAACGTGTCCATTTAACGCAAATAAACCTCTCATAGCCGCATTTAGCATTTCGCTGTACGGATATTTTTTTAATCGAACCGCACTTAAAATCCTCATTTTGCCTTTTGCTGCATTTTCGTTGAAGTTAATAGGGCTCATATCTCGAGAACCATTTGACTTGGAGACTTGATTTTTGTTGCAAACGTGTCCATTTAACGCAAATAAACCTCTCATAGCCGCATTTAGCATTTCGCTGTACGGATATTTTTTTAATCGAACCGCACTTGAAATCCTCATTTTGCCTTTTGCTGCTTTTTCGTTGAAGTTAATAGGGCTCATATCTCGAGAACCATTTGACTTGGAGACTTGATTTTTGTTGCAAACGTGTCCATTTAACGCAAATAAACCTCTCATAGCCGCATTTAGCATTTCGCTGTACGGATATTTTTTTAATCGAACCGCACTTGAAATCCTCATTTTGACTTTTGCTGCATTTTCGTTGAAGTTAATAGGGCTCATATCTCAGCCAATCAATGGTCGTTTGAGCTTAGTGGGCGGGCAGTTGAGCCAATCAATTGTCTGTTCAGCTTAGTGGGCGGGCTGTTGAGCCAATCAATGGTCGGTTGAGCTTAGTGGTCGGGTAGTTGAAATAATGAATGGTCGGTTAAACTTAATGGTCGGTCAGTTGAGCCAATCAATAGTCGGTTGAGCTTAGTGAGCGGGCAGTTTAGCATAACAATGGTCGGTTGAGCTTAGTGGGCGGTCAGTTGAGCAAATCAATGGTCGGTTGAGCTTAGTGGGCGGTCAGTTGTGCCAATCAATGGTCGGTTGAGCTTAGTGGGCGGTCAGTTCAGCTAATCAAAGGTCGGTTGAGCTTAGTGGGCGGGCAGTTGAGCAAATCAAAAGTCGGTTGGCTTAGTGGGCGGTCAGTTGAGCCAATCAATGGTCGGTTGAGCTTCGTGGACGGGCAGTTGAGCCAATCAATGGTCGGTTGAAATTAGTGGGCGGGCAGTTAAGCCAATCAATGGTCGGTTGAGCTTAGTGGGCGGTCAGTTGAATCAATCAATGGTCGGTTGAGCTTAGTGGGCGGGCTGTTGAGCTAATCAATGGTCGGTTGAGCTTAGTGGGCGGGTAGTTGAGCCAATCAATGGTCGGTTGAGCTTAGTGGGCGGTCAATGGAGCCAATCAATGGTCGGTTGAGCTTAGTAAGCGGGCAGTTGAGCCAATCAGTGGTCGGTTGAGCTTAGTGGGCGGTCAGTGGAGCCAATCAATGGTCGCTTGAGCTTAGTGGGCGGACAGTTGAGCATAACAATGGTCGGTTGAGCTTCGTGGACGGGCAGTTGAGCCAATCAATGGTCGGTTGAGCTTCGTGGACGGGCAGTTGAGCCAATCAATGGTCGGTTGAAATTAGTGGGCGGGCAGTTAAGCCAATCAATGGTCGGTTGAGCTTAGTGGGCGGTCAGTTGAGTCAATCAATGGTCGGTTGAGCTTAGTGGGCGGGCAGTTGAGCATAACAATGGTCGGTTGAGCTTCGTGGACGGGCAGTTGAGCCAATCAATGGTCGGTTGAGCTTAGTGGGCGGTCAATGGAGCCAATCAATATTCGGTTGAGCTTAGTAAGCGGGCAGTTGAGCCAATCAGTGGTCGGTTGAGCTTAGTGGGCGGTCAGTGGAGCCAATCAATGGTCGGTTGAGCTTAGTGGGCGGGCAGTTGAGCATAACAATGGTCGGTTGAGCTTCGTGGACGGGCAGTTGAGCCAATCAATGGTCGGTTGAAATTAGTGGACGGTCAGTTCAGCCAATTACTGGTCGGTTGAGCTTAGTGGGCGGTCAGTTGAGTCAATCAATGATCGGTTGAGCTTAGTGGGCGGGCAGTTGAGCCAATCAATGGTCGGTTGAAATTAGTGGACGGTCAGTTCAGCCAATTACTGGTCGGTTGAGCTTAGTGGGCGGTCAGTTGAGTCAATCAATGATCGGTTGAGCTTAGTGGGCGGGCAGTTGAGCCAATCAATGGTCGGTTGAGCTTAGTGGGCGGTCAGTGGAGCCAATCAATGGTCGTTTGAGCTTAGTGGGCGGGCAGTTGAGCCAATCAATGGTCTGTTGAGCTTAGTGGGCGGGCCGTTGAGCCAATCAATGGTCGGTTGAGCTTAGTGGTCGGGAAGTTGAAATAATGAATGGTCGGTTGAGCTTATTGGGCGGTCAGTTGAGCCAATCAATAGTCGGTTGAGCTTAGTGGTCGGGCAGTTGAGCCAATCAAAGGTCGGGTGAGCTTAGTGGGCGGGCAGTTGAGCCAATCAATGGTCGGTTGAGCTTAATGGGCGATTAGTGGAGCCAATCAATGGTCGTTTGAGCTTAGTGGGCGGGCAGTTGAGCCAATCAATGGTCTGTTGAGCTTAGTGGGCGGGCTGTTGAGCCAATCAATGGTCGGTTGAGCTTAGTGGTCGGGTTAGTTGAAATAATGAATGGTCGGTTAAACTTAATGGACGGTCAGTTGAGCCAATCAATAGTCGGTTGAGCTTAGTGGGCGGGCAGTTGAGCCAATCAAAGGTCGGTTGAGCTTAGTGGGCGGGCAGTTGAGGCAATCAAAGGTCGGTTGAGCTTAGTGGGCGGGCAGTTGAGCCAATCAAAGGTCGGTTGAGCTTAGTGGGCGGTCAATGGAGCCAATCAATGGTCGGTTTAGCTTAGTGAGCGGGCAGTTGAGCAATTCAGTGGTCGGTTGAGCTTAGTGGGCGGTCAGTGGAGCCAATCAATGGTCGGTTGAGCTTAGTGGGCGGGCAGTTGAGCATAACAATGGTCGGTTGAGCTTCGTGGACGGGCAGTTGAGCCAATCAATGGTCGGTTGAGCTTAGTGGGCGGGCAGTTTAGCATAACAATGGTCGGTTGAGCTTAGTGGGCGGTCAGTTGAGCAAATCAATGGTCGGTTGAGCTTAGTGGGCGGTCAGTTGTGCCAATCAATGGTCGGTTGAGCTTAGTGGGCGGTCAGTTCAGCCAATCAAAGGTCGGTTGAGCTTAGTGGGCGGGCAGTTGAGCCAGTCAAAGGTCGGTTGGCTTTGTGGGCGGTCAGTTGAGCCAATGAATGGTCGGTTGAGCTTCGTGGACGGGCAGTTGAGCCAATCAATGGTCGGTTGAAATTAGTGGGCGGGCAGTTAAGACAATCATTGGTCGATTGAGCTTAGTGGGCGGTCAGTTGAGTCAATCAATGGTCGGTTGAGCTTAGTGGGCGGGCTGTTGAGCCAATCAATGGTTGGTTGAGCTTAGCGGGCGGGTAGTTGAGCCAATCAATGGTCGGTTGAGCTTAATGGGCGGTCAGTTGAGCGAATCAATGGTCGGTTGAGCTTAGTGGGCGGGCAGTTGAGCCAATCAATGGTCTGTTGAGCTCAGTGGGTGGTCAGTGGAGCCAATCAATGGTCGTTTGAGATTAGTGGGCGGGCAGTTGAGCCAATCAATTGTCTGTTCAGCTTAGTGGGCGGGCTGTTGAGCCAATCAAAGGTCGGTTGAGCTTAGTGGGCGGTCAATGAAGCCAATGAATGGTCGGTTGAGCTCAGTGAGCGGGCAGTTGAGCCAATCAGTGGTCGTTTGAGCTTAGTGGGCGGTCAGTGGAGCCAATCAATGGTCGGTTGAGATTAGTGGGCGGGCAGTTGAGCATAACAATGGTCGGTTGAGCTTCGTGGACGGGCAGTTGAGCCAATCAATGGTCGGTTGAAATTAGTGGGCGGTCAGTTCAGCCAATTACTGGTCGGTTGAGCTTAGTGGGCGGACAGTTGAGTCAATCAATGGTCGGTTGAGCTTAGTGCGCGGGCAGTTGAGCCAATCAATGGTCGGTTGAGCGTAGTGGGCGGTCAGTGGAGCCAATCAATGGTCGTTTGAGCTTAGTGGGCGGGCAGTTGAGCCTATCAATGGTCTGTTGAGCTTAGTGGGCGGGCCGTTGAGCCAATCAATGGTCGGTTGAGCTTAGTGGTCGGGTAGTTGAAATAATGAATGGTCGGTTGAGCTTATTGGGCGGTCAGTTGAGCCAATCAATACTCGGTTGAGCTTAGTGGTCGGGCATTTGAGCCAATCAAAGGTCGGGTGAGCTTAGTGGGCGGGCAGTTGAGCCAATCAAAGGTCGGTTGAGCTTAGTGGGCAGGCAGTTGAGCCAAACAAAGGCCAGTGTAGCTTAGTGGGCGGGCAGTTGAGCCAATCAAAGGTCGGTTGAGCATGTTGGCGGGCAGTTGAGCCAATCAAAGGTCGGTTGAGCTTAGTGGGCGGTCAATGGAGCCAATCAATGGTCGGTTGAGCTTAGTGGGCGGGCAGTTTAGCATAACAATGGTCGGTTGAGCTTAGTGGGCGGTCAGTTGAGCAAATCAATGGTCGGTTGAGCTTAGTGGGCGGTCAGTTCAGCCAATCAAAGGTCGGTTGAGCTTAGTGGGCGGGCAGTTGAGCCAATCAAAAGTCGGTTGGCTTAGTGGGCGGTCAGTTGAGCCAATCAATGGTCGGTTGAGCTTCGTGGACGGGGAGTTGAGCCAATCAATGGTCGGTTGAAATTAGTGGGCGGGCAGTTAAGCCAATCAATGGTCGGCTGAGCTTAGTGGGCGGTCAGTTGAGTCAATCAATGGTCGGTTGAGCTTAGTGGGCGGGCTGTTGAGCCAATCAATGGTCGGTTGCACTTAGTGGGCGGGTAGTTGAGCCAATCAATGGTCGGTTGAGCTTAATGGGCGGTCAGTTGAGCCAATCAATGGTCGGTTGAGCTTAGTGGGCGGGCAGTTGAGCCAATCAATGGTCTGTTGAGCTCAGTGGGCGGTCAGTGGAGCCAATCAATGGTCGTTTGAGCTTAGTGGGCGGGCAGTTGAGCCAATCAATTGTCTGTTCAGCTTAGTGGGCGGGCTGTTGAGCCAATCAATGGTCGGTTGAGCTTAGTGGTCGGGTAGTTGAAATAATGAATGGTCGGTTAAACTTAATGGTCGGTCAGTTGAGCCAATCAATAGTCGGTTGAGCTTAGTGGGCGGGCAGTTTAGCATAACAATGGTCGGTTGAGCTTAGTGGGCGGTCAGTTGAGCAAATCAATGGTCGGTTGAGCTTAGTGGGCGGTCAGTTGTGCCAATCAATGGTCGGTTGAGCTTAGTGGGCGGTCAGTTCAGCTAATCAAAGGTCGGTTGAGCTTAGTGGGCGGGCAGTTGAGCAAATCAAAACTCGGTTGGCTTAGTGGGCGGTCAGTTGAGCCAATCAATGGTCGGTTGAGCTTCGTGGACGGGCAGTTGAGCCAATCAATGGTCGGTTGAAATTAGTGGGCGGGCAGTTAAGCCAATCAATGGTCGGTTGAGCTTAGTGGGCGGTCAGTTGAATCAATCAATGGTCGGTTGAGCTTAGTGGGCGGGCTGTTGAGCTAATCAATGGTCGGTTGAGCTTAGTGGGCGGGTAGTTGAGCCAATCAATGGTCGGTTGAGCTTAGTGGGCGGTCAATGGAGCCAATCAATGGTCGGTTGAGCTTAGTAAGCGGGCAGTTGAGCCAATCAGTGGTCGGTTGAGCTTAGTGGGCGGTCAGTGGAGCCAATCAATGGTCGCTTGAGCTTAGTGGGCGGACAGTTGAGCATAACAATGGTCGGTTGAGCTTCGTGGACGGGCAGTTGAGCCAATCAATGGTCGGTTGAGCTTCGTGGACGGGCAGTTGAGCCAATCAATGGTCGGTTGAAATTAGTGGGCGGGCAGTTAAGCCAATCAATGGTCGGTTGAGCTTAGTGGGCGGTCAGTTGAGTCAATCAATGGTCGGTTGAGCTTAGTGGGCGGGCAGTTGAGCATAACAATGGTCGGTTGAGCTTCGTGGACGGGCAGTTGAGCCAATCAATGGTCGGTTGAGCTTAGTGGGCGGTCAATGGAGCCAATCAATGGTCGGTTGAGCTTAGTAAGCGGGCAGTTGAGCCAATCAGTGGTCGGTTGAGCTTAGTGGGCGGTCAGTGGAGCCAATCAATGGTCGGTTGAGCTTAGTGGGCGGGCAGTTGAGCATAACAATGGTCGGTTGAGCTTCGTGGACGGGCAGTTGAGCCAATCAATGGTCGGTTGAAATTAGTGGACGGTCAGTTCAGCCAATTACTGGTCGGTTGAGCTTAGTGGGTGGTCAGTTGAGTCAATCAATGATCGGTTGAGCTTAGTGGGCGGGCAGTTGAGCCAATCAATGGTCGGTTGAAATTAGTGGACGGTCAGTTCAGCCAATTACTGGTCGGTTGAGCTTAGTGGGCGGTCAGTTGAGTCAATCAATGATCGGTTGAGCTTAGTGGGCGGGCAGTTGAGCCAATCAATGGTCGGTTGAGCTTAGTGGGCGGTCAGTGGAGCCAATCAATGGTCGTTTGAGCTTAGTGGGCGGGCAGTTGAGCCAATCAATGGTCTGTTGAGCTTAGTGGGCGGGCCGTTGAGCCAATCAATGGTCGGTTGAGCTTAGTGGTCGGGAAGTTGAAATAATGAATGGTCGGTTGAGCTTATTGGGCGGTCAGTTGAGCCAATCAATAGTCGGTTGAGCTTAGTGGTCGGGCAGTTGAGCCAATCAAAGGTCGGGTGAGCTTAGTGGGCGGGCAGTTGAGCCAATCAATGGTCGGTTGAGCTTAATGGGCGATTAGTGGAGCCAATCAATGGTCGTTTGAGCTTAGTGGGCGGGCAGTTGAGCCAATCAATGGTCTGTTGAGCTTAGTGGGCGGGCTGTTGAGCCAATCAATGGTCGGTTGAGCTTAGTGGTCGGGTTAGTTGAAATAATGAATGGTCGGTTAAACTTAATGGACGGTCAGTTGAGCCAATCAATAGTCGGTTGAGCTTAGTGGGCGGGCAGTTGAGCCAATCAAAGGTCGGTTGAGCTTAGTGGGCGGGCAGTTGAGGCAATCAAAGGTCGGTTGAGCTTAGTGGGCGGGCAGTTGAGCCAATCAAAGGTCGGTTGAGCTTAGTGGGCGGTCAATGGAGCCAATCAATGGTCGGTTTAGCTTAGTGAGCGGGCAGTTGAGCAATTCAGTGGTCGGTTGAGCTTAGTGGGCGGGCAGTTGAGCCAATCAATGGTCTGTTGAGCTTAGTGGGCGGGCCGTTGAGCCAATCAATGGTCGGTTGAGCTTAGTGGTCGGGAAGTTGAAATAATGAATGGTCGGTTGAGCTTATTGGGCGGTCAGTTGAGCCAATCAATAGTCGGTTGAGCTTAGTGGTCGGGCAGTTGAGCCAATCAAAGGTCGGGTGAGCTTAGTGGGCGGGCAGTTGAGCCAATCAAAGGTCGGTTGAGCTTAGTGGGCAGGCAGTTGAGCCAATCAAAGGTCGGTTGAGCTTAGTGGGCGGTCAATGTAGCCAATCAATGGTCGGTTGAGCTTAGTGGGCGGTCAGTTGTGCCAATAAATGGTCTGTTGAGCTTAGTGGGCGGTCAGTTCAGCCAATCAAAGGTCGGTTGAGCTTAGTGGGCGGGCAGTTGAGCCAATCAAAAGTCGGTTGGCTTAGTGGGCGGTCAGTTGAGCCAATCAATGGTCGGTTGAGCTTCGTGGACGGGCAGTTGAGCCAATCAATGGTCGGTTGAAATTAGTGGGCGGGCAGTTAAGCCAATCAATGGTCGGTTGAGCTTAGTGGGCGGTCAGTTGAGTCAATCAATGGTCGGTTGAGCTTAGTGGGCGGGCTGTTGAGCTAATCAATGGTCGGTTGAGCTTAGTGGGCGGGTAGTTGAGCCAATCAATGGTCGGTTGAGCTTAATGGGCGGTCAGTTGAGCCAATCAATGGTCGGTTGAGCTTAGTGGGCGGGCAGTTGAGCCAATCAATGGTCTGTTGAGCTCAGTGGGCGGTCAGTGGAGCCAATCAATGGTCGTTTGAGCTTAATGGGCGGGCTGTTGAGCCAATCAATGGTCGGTGGAGCTTAATGGGCGGTGAGTTGAGCGAATCAATGGTCGGTTGAGATTCGTGGGCGGGCAGTTGAGCTAATCCAAGGTCGGTTGAGCTTAGTGGGCGTGCAGTTGAACCAATCCAAGGTTGGCTGAGCTTAGTGGGCGGGCAGTTGAGCGAACCATTTGACTTGGAGACTTGATTTTTGTTGCAAACGTGTCCATTTAACGCAAATAAACCTCTCATAGCCGCATTTAGCATTTCGCTGTACTCATATCTCGAGAACCATTTGACTTGGAGACTTGATTTTTGTTGCAAACGTGTCCATTTAACGCAAATAAACCTCTCATAGCCGCATTTAGCATTTCGCTGTACGGATATTTTTTTAATCGAACCGCACTTGAAATCCTCATTTTGCCTTTTGCTGCATTTTCGTTGAAGTTAATAGGGCTCATATCTCGAGAACCATTTGACTTGGAGACTTGATTTTTGTTGCAAACGTGTCCATTTAACGCAAATAAACCTCTCATAGCCGCATTTAGCATTTCGCTGTACGGATATTTTTTTAATCGAACCGCACTTGAAATCCTCATTTTGACTTTTGCTGCATTTTCGTTGAAGTTAATAGGGCTCATATCTCGAGAACCATTTGACTTGGAGACTTGATTTTTGTTGCAAACGTGTCCATTTAACGCAAATAAACCTCTCATAGCCGCATTTAGCATTTCGCTGTACGGATATTTTTTTAATCGAACCGCACTTGAAATCCTCATTTTGACTTTTGCTGCATTTTCGTTGAAGTTAATAGGGCTCATATCTCGAGAACCATTTGACTTGGAGACTTGATTTTTGTTGCAAACGTGTCCATTTAACGCAAATAAACCTCTCATAGCCGCATTTAGCATTTCGCTGTACGGATATTTTTTTAATCGAACCGCACTTAAAATCCTCATTTTGCCTTTTGCTGCATTTTCGTTGAAGTTAATAGGGCTCATATCTCGAGAACCATTTGACTTGGAGACTTGATTTTTGTTGCAAACGTGTCCATTTAACGCAAATAAACCTCTCATAGCCGCATTTAGCATTTCGCTGTACGGATATTTTTTTAATCGAACCGCACTTGAAATCCTCATTTTGCCTTTTGCTGCATTTTCGTTGAAGTTAATAGGGCTCATATCTCGAGAACCATTTGACTTGGAGACTTGATTTTTGTTGCAAACGTGTCCATTTAACGCAAATAAACCTCTCATAGCCGCATTTAGCATTTCGCTGTACGGATATTTTTTTAATCGAACCGCACTTGAAATCCTCATTTTGCCTTTTGCTGCATTTTCGTTGAAGTTAATAGGGCTCATATCTCGAGAACCATTTGACTTGGAGACTTGATTTTTGTTGCAAACGTGTCCATTTAACGCAAATAAACCTCTCATAGCCGCATTTAGCATTTCGCTGTACGGATATTTTTTTAATCGAACCGCACTTGAAATCCTCATTTTGCCTTTTGCTGCATTTTCGTTGAAGTTAATAGGGCTCATATCTCGAGAACCATTTGACTTGGAGACTTGATTTTTGTTGCAAACGTGTCCATTTAACGCAAATAAACCTCTCATAGCCGCATTTAGCATTTCGCTGTACGGATATTTTTTTAATCGAACCGCACTTGAAATCCTCATTTTGCCTTTTGCTGCATTTTCGTTGAAGTTAATAGGGCTCATATCTCGAGAACCATTTGACTTGGAGACTTGATTTTTGTTGCAAACGTGTCCATTTAACGCAAATAAACCTCTCATAGCCGCATTTAGCATTTCGCTGTACGGATATTTTTTTAATCGAACCGCACTTGAAATCCTCATTTTGACTTTTGCTGCATTTTCGTTGAAGTTAATAGGGCTCATATCTCGAGAACCATTTGACTTGGAGACTTGATTTTTGTTGCAAACGTGTCCATTTAACGCAAATAAACCTCTCATAGCCGCATTTAGCATTTCGCTGTACGGATATTTTTTTAATCGAACCGCACTTGAAATCCTCATTTTGCCTTTTGCTGCATTTTCGTTGAAGTTAATAGGGCTCATATCTCGAGAACCATTTGACTTGGAGACTTGATTTTTGTTGCAAACGTGTCCATTTAACGCAAATAAACCTCTCATAGCCGCATTTAGCATTTCGCTGTACGGATATTTTTTTAATCGAACCGCACTTGAAATCCTCATTTTGCCTTTTGCTGCATTTTCGTTGAAGTTAATAGGGCTCATATCTCGAGAACCATTTGACTTGGAGACTTGATTTTTGTTGCAAACGTGTCCATTTAACGCAAATAAACCTCTCATAGCCGCATTTAGCATTTCGCTGTACGGATATTTTTTTAATCGAACCGCACTTGAAATCCTCATTTTGACTTTTGCTGCATTTTCGTTGAAGTTAATAGGGCTCATATCTCGAGAACCATTTGACTTGGAGACTTGATTTTTGTTGCAAACGTGTCCATTTAACGCAAATAAACCTCTCATAGCCGCATTTAGCATTTCGCTGTACGGATATTTTTTTAATCGAACCGCACTTGAAATCCTCATTTTGCCTTTTGCTGCATTTTCGTTGAAGTTAATAGGGCTCATATCTCGAGAACCATTTGACTTGGAGACTTGATTTTTGTTGCAAACGTGTCCATTTAACGCAAATAAACCTCTCATAGCCGCATTTAGCATTTCGCTGTACGGATATTTTTTTAATCGAACCGCACTTGAAATCCTCATTTTGCCTTTTGCTGCATTTTCGTTGAAGTTAATAGGGCTCATATCTCGAGAACCATTTGACTTGGAGACTTGATTTTTGTTGCAAACGTGTCCATTTAACGCAAATAAACCTCTCATAGCCGCATTTAGCATTTCGCTGTACGGATATTTTTTTAATCGAACCGCACTTGAAATCCTCATTTTGCCTTTTGCTGCATTTTCGTTGAAGTTAATAGGGCTCATATCTCGAGAACCATTTGACTTGGAGACTTGATTTTTGTTGCAAACGTGTCCATTTAACGCAAATAAACCTCTCATAGCCGCATTTAGCATTTCGCTGTACGGATATTTTTTTAATCGAACCGCACTTAAAATCCTCATTTTGCCTTTTGCTGCATTTTCGTTGAAGTTAATAGGGCTCATATCTCGAGAACCATTTGACTTGGAGACTTGATTTTTGTTGCAAACGTGTCCATTTAACGCAAATAAACCTCTCATAGCCGCATTTAGCATTTCGCTGTACGGATATTTTTTTAATCGAACCGCACTTGAAATCCTCATTTTGCCTTTTGCTGCATTTTCGTTGAAGTTAATAGGGCTCATATCTCGAGAACCATTTGACTTGGAGACTTGATTTTTGTTGCAAACGTGTCCATTTAACGCAAATAAACCTCTCATAGCCGCATTTAGCATTTCGCTGTACGGATATTTTTTTAATCGAACCGCACTTGAAATCCTCATTTTGCCTTTTGCTGCATTTTCGTTGAAGTTAATAGGGCTCATATCTCGAGAACCATTTGACTTGGAGACTTGATTTTTGTTGCAAACGTGTCCATTTAACGCAAATAAACCTCTCATAGCCGCATTTAGCATTTCGCTGTACGGATATTTTTTTAATCGAACCGCACTTGAAATCCTCATTTTGCCTTTTGCTGCATTTTCGTTGAAGTTAATAGGGCTCATATCTCGAGAACCATTTGACTTGGAGACTTGATTTTTGTTGCAAACGTGTCCATTTAACGCAAATAAACCTCTCATAGCCGCATTTAGCATTTCGCTGTACGGATATTTTTTTAATCGAACCGCACTTGAAATCCTCATTTTGACTTTTGCTGCATTTTCGTTGAAGTTAATAGGGCTCATATCTCGAGAACCATTTGACTTGGAGACTTGATTTTTGTTGCAAACGTGTCCATTTAACGCAAATAAACCTCTCATAGCCGCATTTAGCATTTCGCTGTACGGATATTTTTTTAATCGAACCGCACTTAAAATCCTCATTTTGCCTTTTGCTGCATTTTCGTTGAAGTTAATAGGGCTCATATCTCGAGAACCATTTGACTTGGAGACTTGATTTTTGTTGCAAACGTGTCCATTTAACGCAAATAAACCTCTCATAGCCGCATTTAGCATTTCGCTGTACGGATATTTTTTTAATCGAACCGCACTTGAAATCCTCATTTTGCCTTTTGCTGCATTTTCGTTGAAGTTAATAGGGCTCATATCTCGAGAACCATTTGACTTGGAGACTTGATTTTTGTTGCAAACGTGTCCATTTAACGCAAATAAACCTCTCATAGCCGCATTTAGCATTTCGCTGTACGGATATTTTTTTAATCGAACCGCACTTGAAATCCTCATTTTGCCTTTTGCTGCATTTTCGTTGAAGTTAATAGGGCTCATATCTCGAGAACCATTTGACTTGGAGACTTGATTTTTGTTGCAAACGTGTCCATTTAACGCAAATAAACCTCTCATAGCCGCATTTAGCATTTCGCTGTACGGATATTTTTTTAATCGAACCGCACTTGAAATCCTCATTTTGACTTTTGCTGCATTTTCGTTGAAGTTAATAGGGCTCATATCTCGAGAACCATTTGACTTGGAGACTTGATTTTTGTTGCAAACGTGTCCATTTAACGCAAATAAACCTCTCATAGCCGCATTTAGCATTTCGCTGTACGGATATTTTTTTAATCGAACCGCACTTGAAATCCTCATTTTGCCTTTTGCTGCATTTTCGTTGAAGTTAATAGGGCTCATATCTCGAGAACCATTTGACTTGGAGACTTGATTTTTGTTGCAAACGTGTCCATTTAACGCAAATAAACCTCTCATAGCCGCATTTAGCATTTCGCTGTACGGATATTTTTTTAATCGAACCGCACTTGAAATCCTCATTTTGCCTTTTGCTGCATTTTCGTTGAAGTTAATAGGGCTCATATCTCGAGAACCATTTGACTTGGAGACTTGATTTTTGTTGCAAACGTGTCCATTTAACGCAAATAAACCTCTCATAGCCGCATTTAGCATTTCGCTGTACGGATATTTTTTTAATCGAACCGCACTTAAAATCCTCATTTTGCCTTTTGCTGCATTTTCGTTGAAGTTAATAGGGCTCATATCTCGAGAACCATTTGACTTGGAGACTTGATTTTTGTTGCAAACGTGTCCATTTAACGCAAATAAACCTCTCATAGCCGCATTTAGCATTTCGCTGTACGGATATTTTTTTAATCGAACCGCACTTGAAATCCTCATTTTGCCTTTTGCTGCATTTTCGTTGAAGTTAATAGGGCTCATATCTCGAGAACCATTTGACTTGGAGACTTGATTTTTGTTGCAAACGTGTCCATTTAACGCAAATAAACCTCTCATAGCCGCATTTAGCATTTCGCTGTACGGATATTTTTTTAATCGAACCGCACTTGAAATCCTCATTTTGCCTTTTGCTGCATTTTCGTTGAAGTTAATAGGGCTCATATCTCGAGAACCATTTGACTTGGAGACTTGATTTTTGTTGCAAACGTGTCCATTTAACGCAAATAAACCTCTCATAGCCGCATTTAGCATTTCGCTGTACGGATATTTTTTTAATCGAACCGCACTTGAAATCCTCATTTTGACTTTTGCTGCATTTTCGTTGAAGTTAATAGGGCTCATATCTCGAGAACCATTTGACTTGGAGACTTGATTTTTGTTGCAAACGTGTCCATTTAACGCAAATAAACCTCTCATAGCCGCATTTAGCATTTCGCTGTACGGATATTTTTTTAATCGAACCGCACTTGAAATCCTCATTTTGCCTTTTGCTGCATTTTCGTTGAAGTTAATAGGGCTCATATCTCGAGAACCATTTGACTTGGAGACTTGATTTTTGTTGCAAACGTGTCCATTTAACGCAAATAAACCTCTCATAGCCGCATTTAGCATTTCGCTGTACGGATATTTTTTTAATCGAACCGCACTTAAAATCCTCATTTTGCCTTTTGCTGCATTTTCGTTGAAGTTAATAGGGCTCATATCTCGAGAACCATTTGACTTGGAGACTTGATTTTTGTTGCAAACGTGTCCATTTAACGCAAATAAACCTCTCATAGCCGCATTTAGCATTTCGCTGTACGGATATTTTTTTAATCGAACCGCACTTGAAATCCTCATTTTGCCTTTTGCTGCATTTTCGTTGAAGTTAATAGGGCTCATATCTCGAGAACCATTTGACTTGGAGACTTGATTTTTGTTGCAAACGTGTCCATTTAACGCAAATAAACCTCTCATAGCCGCATTTAGCATTTCGCTGTACGGATATTTTTTTAATCGAACCGCACTTGAAATCCTCATTTTGCCTTTTGCTGCATTTTCGTTGAAGTTAATAGGGCTCATATCTCGAGAACCATTTGACTTGGAGACTTGATTTTTGTTGCAAACGTGTCCATTTAACGCAAATAAACCTCTCATAGCCGCATTTAGCATTTCGCTGTACGGATATTTTTTTAATCGAACCGCACTTGAAATCCTCATTTTGCCTTTTGCTGCATTTTCGTTGAAGTTAATAGGGCTCATATCTCGAGAACCATTTGACTTGGAGACTTGATTTTTGTTGCAAACGTGTCCATTTAACGCAAATAAACCTCTCATAGCCGCATTTAGCATTTCGCTGTACGGATATTTTTTTAATCGAACCGCACTTGAAATCCTCATTTTGACTTTTGCTGCATTTTCGTTGAAGTTAATAGGGCTCATATCTCGAGAACCATTTGACTTGGAGACTTGATTTTTGTTGCAAACGTGTCCATTTAACGCAAATAAACCTCTCATAGCCGCATTTAGCATTTCGCTGTACGGATATTTTTTTAATCGAACCGCACTTGAAATCCTCATTTTGCCTTTTGCTGCATTTTCGTTGAAGTTAATAGGGCTCATATCTCGAGAACCATTTGACTTGGAGACTTGATTTTTGTTGCAAACGTGTCCATTTAACGCAAATAAACCTCTCATAGCCGCATTTAGCATTTCGCTGTACGGATATTTTTTTAATCGAACCGCACTTGAAATCCTCATTTTGCCTTTTGCTGCATTTTCGTTGAAGTTAATAGGGCTCATATCTCGAGAACCATTTGACTTGGAGACTTGATTTTTGTTGCAAACGTGTCCATTTAACGCAAATAAACCTCTCATAGCCGCATTTAGCATTTCGCTGTACGGATATTTTTTTAATCGAACCGCACTTGAAATCCTCATTTTGACTTTTGCTGCATTTTCGTTGAAGTTAATAGGGCTCATATCTCGAGAACCATTTGACTTGGAGACTTGATTTTTGTTGCAAACGTGTCCATTTAACGCAAATAAACCTCTCATAGCCGCATTTAGCATTTCGCTGTACGGATATTTTTTTAATCGAACCGCACTTGAAATCCTCATTTTGCCTTTTGCTGCATTTTCGTTGAAGTTAATAGGGCTCATATCTCGAGAACCATTTGACTTGGAGACTTGATTTTTGTTGCAAACGTGTCCATTTAACGCAAATAAACCTCTCATAGCCGCATTTAGCATTTCGCTGTACGGATATTTTTTTAATCGAACCGCACTTGAAATCCTCATTTTGCCTTTTGCTGCATTTTCGTTGAAGTTAATAGGGCTCATATCTCGAGAACCATTTGACTTGGAGACTTGATTTTTGTTGCAAACGTGTCCATTTAACGCAAATAAACCTCTCATAGCCGCATTTAGCATTTCGCTGTACGGATATTTTTTTAATCGAACCGCACTTGAAATCCTCATTTTGCCTTTTGCTGCATTTTCGTTGAAGTTAATAGGGCTCATATCTCGAGAACCATTTGACTTGGAGACTTGATTTTTGTTGCAAACGTGTCCATTTAACGCAAATAAACCTCTCATAGCCGCATTTAGCATTTCGCTGTACGGATATTTTTTTAATCGAACCGCACTTAAAATCCTCATTTTGCCTTTTGCTGCATTTTCGTTGAAGTTAATAGGGCTCATATCTCGAGAACCATTTGACTTGGAGACTTGATTTTTGTTGCAAACGTGTCCATTTAACGCAAATAAACCTCTCATAGCCGCATTTAGCATTTCGCTGTACGGATATTTTTTTAATCGAACCGCACTTGAAATCCTCATTTTGCCTTTTGCTGCATTTTCGTTGAAGTTAATAGGGCTCATATCTCGAGAACCATTTGACTTGGAGACTTGATTTTTGTTGCAAACGTGTCCATTTAACGCAAATAAACCTCTCATAGCCGCATTTAGCATTTCGCTGTACGGATATTTTTTTAATCGAACCGCACTTGAAATCCTCATTTTGCCTTTTGCTGCATTTTCGTTGAAGTTAATAGGGCTCATATCTCGAGAACCATTTGACTTGGAGACTTGATTTTTGTTGCAAACGTGTCCATTTAACGCAAATAAACCTCTCATAGCCGCATTTAGCATTTCGCTGTACGGATATTTTTTTAATCGAACCGCACTTAAAATCCTCATTTTGCCTTTTGCTGCATTTTCGTTGAAGTTAATAGGGCTCATATCTCGAGAACCATTTGACTTGGAGACTTGATTTTTGTTGCAAACGTGTCCATTTAACGCAAATAAACCTCTCATAGCCGCATTTAGCATTTCGCTGTACGGATATTTTTTTAATCGAACCGCACTTGAAATCCTCATTTTGACTTTTGCTGCATTTTCGTTGAAGTTAATAGGGCTCATATCTCGAGAACCATTTGACTTGGAGACTTGATTTTTGTTGCAAACGTGTCCATTTAACGCAAATAAACCTCTCATAGCCGCATTTAGCATTTCGCTGTACGGATATTTTTTTAATCGAACCGCACTTAAAATCCTCATTTTGCCTTTTGCTGCATTTTCGTTGAAGTTAATAGGGCTCATATCTCGAGAACCATTTGACTTGGAGACTTGATTTTTGTTGCAAACGTGTCCATTTAACGCAAATAAACCTCTCATAGCCGCATTTAGCATTTCGCTGTACGGATATTTTTTTAATCGAACCGCACTTGAAATCCTCATTTTGCCTTTTGCTGCATTTTCGTTGAAGTTAATAGGGCTCATATCTCGAGAACCATTTGACTTGGAGACTTGATTTTTGTTGCAAACGTGTCCATTTAACGCAAATAAACCTCTCATAGCCGCATTTAGCATTTCGCTGTACGGATATTTTTTTAATCGAACCGCACTTGAAATCCTCATTTTGCCTTTTGCTGCATTTTCGTTGAAGTTAATAGGGCTCATATCTCGAGAACCATTTGACTTGGAGACTTGATTTTTGTTGCAAACGTGTCCATTTAACGCAAATAAACCTCTCATAGCCGCATTTAGCATTTCGCTGTACGGATATTTTTTTAATCGAACCGCACTTGAAATCCTCATTTTGACTTTTGCTGCATTTTCGTTGAAGTTAATAGGGCTCATATCTCGAGAACCATTTGACTTGGAGACTTGATTTTTGTTGCAAACGTGTCCATTTAACGCAAATAAACCTCTCATAGCCGCATTTAGCATTTCGCTGTACGGATATTTTTTTAATCGAACCGCACTTGAAATCCTCATTTTGCCTTTTGCTGCATTTTCGTTGAAGTTAATAGGGCTCATATCTCGAGAACCATTTGACTTGGAGACTTGATTTTTGTTGCAAACGTGTCCATTTAACGCAAATAAACCTCTCATAGCCGCATTTAGCATTTCGCTGTACGGATATTTTTTTAATCGAACCGCACTTGAAATCCTCATTTTGCCTTTTGCTGCATTTTCGTTGAAGTTAATAGGGCTCATATCTCGAGAACCATTTGACTTGGAGACTTGATTTTTGTTGCAAACGTGTCCATTTAACGCAAATAAACCTCTCATAGCCGCATTTAGCATTTCGCTGTACGGATATTTTTTTAATCGAACCGCACTTAAAATCCTCATTTTGCCTTTTGCTGCATTTTCGTTGAAGTTAATAGGGCTCATATCTCGAGAACCATTTGACTTGGAGACTTGATTTTTGTTGCAAACGTGTCCATTTAACGCAAATAAACCTCTCATAGCCGCATTTAGCATTTCGCTGTACGGATATTTTTTTAATCGAACCGCACTTGAAATCCTCATTTTGCCTTTTGCTGCATTTTCGTTGAAGTTAATAGGGCTCATATCTCGAGAACCATTTGACTTGGAGACTTGATTTTTGTTGCAAACGTGTCCATTTAACGCAAATAAACCTCTCATAGCCGCATTTAGCATTTCGCTGTACGGATATTTTTTTAATCGAACCGCACTTGAAATCCTCATTTTGCCTTTTGCTGCATTTTCGTTGAAGTTAATAGGGCTCATATCTCGAGAACCATTTGACTTGGAGACTTGATTTTTGTTGCAAACGTGTCCATTTAACGCAAATAAACCTCTCATAGCCGCATTTAGCATTTCGCTGTACGGATATTTTTTTAATCGAACCGCACTTGAAATCCTCATTTTGACTTTTGCTGCATTTTCGTTGAAGTTAATAGGGCTCATATCTCGAGAACCATTTGACTTGGAGACTTGATTTTTGTTGCAAACGTGTCCATTTAACGCAAATAAACCTCTCATAGCCGCATTTAGCATTTCGCTGTACGGATATTTTTTTAATCGAACCGCACTTGAAATCCTCATTTTGACTTTTGCTGCATTTTCGTTGAAGTTAATAGGGCTCATATCTCGAGAACCATTTGACTTGGAGACTTGATTTTTGTTGCAAACGTGTCCATTTAACGCAAATAAACCTCTCATAGCCGCATTTAGCATTTCGCTGTACGGATATTTTTTTAATCGAACCGCACTTAAAATCCTCATTTTGCCTTTTGCTGCATTTTCGTTGAAGTTAATAGGGCTCATATCTCGAGAACCATTTGACTTGGAGACTTGATTTTTGTTGCAAACGTGTCCATTTAACGCAAATAAACCTCTCATAGCCGCATTTAGCATTTCGCTGTACGGATATTTTTTTAATCGAACCGCACTTGAAATCCTCATTTTGCCTTTTGCTGCATTTTCGTTGAAGTTAATAGGGCTCATATCTCGAGAACCATTTGACTTGGAGACTTGATTTTTGTTGCAAACGTGTCCATTTAACGCAAATAAACCTCTCATAGCCGCATTTAGCATTTCGCTGTACGGATATTTTTTTAATCGAACCGCACTTAAAATCCTCATTTTGCCTTTTGCTGCATTTTCGTTGAAGTTAATAGGGCTCATATCTCGAGAACCATTTGACTTGGAGACTTGATTTTTGTTGCAAACGTGTCCATTTAACGCAAATAAACCTCTCATAGCCGCATTTAGCATTTCGCTGTACGGATATTTTTTTAATCGAACCGCACTTGAAATCCTCATTTTGACTTTTGCTGCATTTTCGTTGAAGTTAATAGGGCTCATATCTCGAGAACCATTTGACTTGGAGACTTGATTTTTGTTGCAAACGTGTCCATTTAACGCAAATAAACCTCTCATAGCCGCATTTAGCATTTCGCTGTACGGATATTTTTTTAATCGAACCGCACTTGAAATCCTCATTTTGCCTTTTGCTGCATTTTCGTTGAAGTTAATAGGGCTCATATCTCGAGAACCATTTGACTTGGAGACTTGATTTTTGTTGCAAACGTGTCCATTTAACGCAAATAAACCTCTCATAGCCGCATTTAGCATTTCGCTGTACGGATATTTTTTTAATCGAACCGCACTTGAAATCCTCATTTTGCCTTTTGCTGCATTTTCGTTGAAGTTAATAGGGCTCATATCTCGAGAACCATTTGACTTGGAGACTTGATTTTTGTTGCAAACGTGTCCATTTAACGCAAATAAACCTCTCATAGCCGCATTTAGCATTTCGCTGTACGGATATTTTTTTAATCGAACCGCACTTGAAATCCTCATTTTGACTTTTGCTGCATTTTCGTTGAAGTTAATAGGGCTCATATCTCGAGAACCATTTGACTTGGAGACTTGATTTTTGTTGCAAACGTGTCCATTTAACGCAAATAAACCTCTCATAGCCGCATTTAGCATTTCGCTGTACGGATATTTTTTTAATCGAACCGCACTTAAAATCCTCATTTTGCCTTTTGCTGCATTTTCGTTGAAGTTAATAGGGCTCATATCTCGAGAACCATTTGACTTGGAGACTTGATTTTTGTTGCAAACGTGTCCATTTAACGCAAATAAACCTCTCATAGCCGCATTTAGCATTTCGCTGTACGGATATTTTTTTAATCGAACCGCACTTGAAATCCTCATTTTGCCTTTTGCTGCATTTTCGTTGAAGTTAATAGGGCTCATATCTCGAGAACCATTTGACTTGGAGACTTGATTTTTGTTGCAAACGTGTCCATTTAACGCAAATAAACCTCTCATAGCCGCATTTAGCATTTCGCTGTACGGATATTTTTTTAATCGAACCGCACTTAAAATCCTCATTTTGCCTTTTGCTGCATTTTCGTTGAAGTTAATAGGGCTCATATCTCGAGAACCATTTGACTTGGAGACTTGATTTTTGTTGCAAACGTGTCCATTTAACGCAAATAAACCTCTCATAGCCGCATTTAGCATTTCGCTGTACGGATATTTTTTTAATCGAACCGCACTTGAAATCCTCATTTTGACTTTTGCTGCATTTTCGTTGAAGTTAATAGGGCTCATATCTCGAGAACCATTTGACTTGGAGACTTGATTTTTGTTGCAAACGTGTCCATTTAACGCAAATAAACCTCTCATAGCCGCATTTAGCATTTCGCTGTACGGATATTTTTTTAATCGAACCGCACTTGAAATCCTCATTTTGCCTTTTGCTGCATTTTCGTTGAAGTTAATAGGGCTCATATCTCGAGAACCATTTGACTTGGAGACTTGATTTTTGTTGCAAACGTGTCCATTTAACGCAAATAAACCTCTCATAGCCGCATTTAGCATTTCGCTGTACGGATATTTTTTTAATCGAACCGCACTTAAAATCCTCATTTTGCCTTTTGCTGCATTTTCGTTGAAGTTAATAGGGCTCATATCTCGAGAACCATTTGACTTGGAGACTTGATTTTTGTTGCAAACGTGTCCATTTAACGCAAATAAACCTCTCATAGCCGCATTTAGCATTTCGCTGTACGGATATTTTTTTAATCGAACCGCACTTGAAATCCTCATTTTGACTTTTGCTGCATTTTCGTTGAAGTTAATAGGGCTCATATCTCGAGAACCATTTGACTTGGAGACTTGATTTTTGTTGCAAACGTGTCCATTTAACGCAAATAAACCTCTCATAGCCGCATTTAGCATTTCGCTGTACGGATATTTTTTTAATCGAACCGCACTTGAAATCCTCATTTTGCCTTTTGCTGCATTTTCGTTGAAGTTAATAGGGCTCATATCTCGAGAACCATTTGACTTGGAGACTTGATTTTTGTTGCAAACGTGTCCATTTAACGCAAATAAACCTCTCATAGCCGCATTTAGCATTTCGCTGTACGGATATTTTTTTAATCGAACCGCACTTAAAATCCTCATTTTGCCTTTTGCTGCATTTTCGTTGAAGTTAATAGGGCTCATATCTCGAGAACCATTTGACTTGGAGACTTGATTTTTGTTGCAAACGTGTCCATTTAACGCAAATAAACCTCTCATAGCCGCATTTAGCATTTCGCTGTACGGATATTTTTTTAATCGAACCGCACTTGAAATCCTCATTTTGACTTTTGCTGCATTTTCGTTGAAGTTAATAGGGCTCATATCTCGAGAACCATTTGACTTGGAGACTTGATTTTTGTTGCAAACGTGTCCATTTAACGCAAATAAACCTCTCATAGCCGCATTTAGCATTTCGCTGTACGGATATTTTTTTAATCGAACCGCACTTAAAATCCTCATTTTGCCTTTTGCTGCATTTTCGTTGAAGTTAATAGGGCTCATATCTCGAGAACCATTTGACTTGGAGACTTGATTTTTGTTGCAAACGTGTCCATTTAACGCAAATAAACCTCTCATAGCCGCATTTAGCATTTCGCTGTACGGATATTTTTTTAATCGAACCGCACTTGAAATCCTCATTTTGACTTTTGCTGCATTTTCGTTGAAGTTAATAGGGCTCATATCTCGAGAACCATTTGACTTGGAGACTTGATTTTTGTTGCAAACGTGTCCATTTAACGCAAATAAACCTCTCATAGCCGCATTTAGCATTTCGCTGTACGGATATTTTTTTAATCGAACCGCACTTGAAATCCTCATTTTGCCTTTTGCTGCATTTTCGTTGAAGTTAATAGGGCTCATATCTCGAGAACCATTTGACTTGGAGACTTGATTTTTGTTGCAAACGTGTCCATTTAACGCAAATAAACCTCTCATAGCCGCATTTAGCATTTCGCTGTACGGATATTTTTTTAATCGAACCGCACTTGAAATCCTCATTTTGCCTTTTGCTGCATTTTCGTTGAAGTTAATAGGGCTCATATCTCGAGAACCATTTGACTTGGAGACTTGATTTTTGTTGCAAACGTGTCCATTTAACGCAAATAAACCTCTCATAGCCGCATTTAGCATTTCGCTGTACGGATATTTTTTTAATCGAACCGCACTTGAAATCCTCATTTTGACTTTTGCTGCATTTTCGTTGAAGTTAATAGGGCTCATATCTCGAGAACCATTTGACTTGGAGACTTGATTTTTGTTGCAAACGTGTCCATTTAACGCAAATAAACCTCTCATAGCCGCATTTAGCATTTCGCTGTACGGATATTTTTTTAATCGAACCGCACTTAAAATCCTCATTTTGCCTTTTGCTGCATTTTCGTTGAAGTTAATAGGGCTCATATCTCGAGAACCATTTGACTTGGAGACTTGATTTTTGTTGCAAACGTGTCCATTTAACGCAAATAAACCTCTCATAGCCGCATTTAGCATTTCGCTGTACGGATATTTTTTTAATCGAACCGCACTTGAAATCCTCATTTTGACTTTTGCTGCATTTTCGTTGAAGTTAATAGGGCTCATATCTCGAGAACCATTTGACTTGGAGACTTGATTTTTGTTGCAAACGTGTCCATTTAACGCAAATAAACCTCTCATAGCCGCATTTAGCATTTCGCTGTACGGATATTTTTTTAATCGAACCGCACTTGAAATCCTCATTTTGCCTTTTGCTGCATTTTCGTTGAAGTTAATAGGGCTCATATCTCGAGAACCATTTGACTTGGAGACTTGATTTTTGTTGCAAACGTGTCCATTTAACGCAAATAAACCTCTCATAGCCGCATTTAGCATTTCGCTGTACGGATATTTTTTTAATCGAACCGCACTTAAAATCCTCATTTTGCCTTTTGCTGCATTTTCGTTGAAGTTAATAGGGCTCATATCTCGAGAACCATTTGACTTGGAGACTTGATTTTTGTTGCAAACGTGTCCATTTAACGCAAATTTAGCCGCATTTACGCAAATAAACCTCTCATAGCCGCATTTAGCATTTCGCTGTACGGATATTTTTTTAATCGAACCGCACTTGAAATCCTCATTTTGACTTTTGCTGCATTTTCGTTGAAGTTAATAGGGCTCATATCTCGAGAACCATTTGACTTGGAGACTTGATTTTTGTTGCAAACGTGTCCATTTAACGCAAATAAACCTCTCATAGCCGCATTTAGCATTTCGCTGTACGGATATTTTTTTAATCGAACCGCACTTGAAATCCTCATTTTGCCTTTTGCTGCATTTTCGTTGAAGTTAATAGGGCTCATATCTCGAGAACCATTTGACTTGGAGACTTGATTTTTGTTGCAAACGTGTCCATTTAACGCAAATAAACCTCTCATAGCCGCATTTAGCATTTCGCTGTACGGATATTTTTTTAATCGAACCGCACTTGAAATCCTCATTTTGCCTTTTGCTGCATTTTCGTTGAAGTTAATAGGGCTCATATCTCGAGAACCATTTGACTTGGAGACTTGATTTTTGTTGCAAACGTGTCCATTTAACGCAAATAAACCTCTCATAGCCGCATTTAGCATTTCGCTGTACGGATATTTTTTTAATCGAACCGCACTTGAAATCCTCATTTTGACTTTTGCTGCATTTTCGTTGAAGTTAATAGGGCTCATATCTCGAGAACCATTTGACTTGGAGACTTGATTTTTGTTGCAAACGTGTCCATTTAACGCAAATAAACCTCTCATAGCCGCATTTAGCATTTCGCTGTACGGATATTTTTTTAATCGAACCGCACTTAAAATCCTCATTTTGCCTTTTGCTGCATTTTCGTTGAAGTTAATAGGGCTCATATCTCGAGAACCATTTGACTTGGAGACTTGATTTTTGTTGCAAACGTGTCCATTTAACGCAAATAAACCTCTCATAGCCGCATTTAGCATTTCGCTGTACGGATATTTTTTTAATCGAACCGCACTTGAAATCCTCATTTTGCCTTTTGCTGCATTTTCGTTGAAGTTAATAGGGCTCATATCTCGAGAACCATTTGACTTGGAGACTTGATTTTTGTTGCAAACGTGTCCATTTAACGCAAATAAACCTCTCATAGCCGCATTTAGCATTTCGCTGTACGGATATTTTTTTAATCGAACCGCACTTAAAATCCTCATTTTGCCTTTTGCTGCATTTTCGTTGAAGTTAATAGGGCTCATATCTCGAGAACCATTTGACTTGGAGACTTGATTTTTGTTGCAAACGTGTCCATTTAACGCAAATAAACCTCTCATAGCCGCATTTAGCATTTCGCTGTACGGATATTTTTTTAATCGAACCGCACTTGAAATCCTCATTTTGACTTTTGCTGCATTTTCGTTGAAGTTAATAGGGCTCATATCTCGAGAACCATTTGACTTGGAGACTTGATTTTTGTTGCAAACGTGTCCATTTAACGCAAATAAACCTCTCATAGCCGCATTTAGCATTTCGCTGTACGGATATTTTTTTAATCGAACCGCACTTGAAATCCTCATTTTGCCTTTTGCTGCATTTTCGTTGAAGTTAATAGGGCTCATATCTCGAGAACCATTTGACTTGGAGACTTGATTTTTGTTGCAAACGTGTCCATTTAACGCAAATAAACCTCTCATAGCCGCATTTAGCATTTCGCTGTACGGATATTTTTTTAATCGAACCGCACTTAAAATCCTCATTTTGCCTTTTGCTGCATTTTCGTTGAAGTTAATAGGGCTCATATCTCGAGAACCATTTGACTTGGAGACTTGATTTTTGTTGCAAACGTGTCCATTTAACGCAAATAAACCTC